>NC_072428.2:115241439-115544469 GCF_028878055.3 Symphalangus syndactylus
AAATGTGCTTAATAATTTAAATGTTTGTATATAATAATTTTGCCATTATTTAAAATTTGGAATGGCATTTATGTTCATGAACTGATGAAGTAGTTCTCTTTTAAATATAACATCTTATTTTTGTTTTAAAATTCTATAGCTTTCTGGACTTTTGGACATTTTAGCTTCTAAAATGTACCAAATATCAGTAAATCAGAACTTTCTATACATAGTGGAGATGGTAACATATTTCAAAAGTGAAAATGCTGACCACAATCCCTAAAAGAAGCAAATGAGAATTCCACACCGGGAGGTCACTGGGGAGAGCAAACAAGATCATGTTGTATTTTGTAGTTCAGCAACATGTAAAACTTGCTGTCTTGAAAGCATTCCACTGGGGAGAGCAGGAATGGCTTGCTGACAACCCTATCTTGTAAGATCGTGGAAATATCCTAGGTTATTTCCAAATGTTTATAGGCATCATTTAAAGACATGCAGCTGTGTTTTTACCTGTGGTTTCCACCTGTCACACTGTAATTGCTTTAAAATTAACACTCTCTAACAGGAAGTAAGGATTCTTAAGAGATGTATTTGGTCCCAAATTAAACAGAGATGTACATAAACCCACTCATTTTCCCATTAAGAAGAAAGCCATAAAGGAATGCTCCTCTGCTCTTGGCAGATGGTGAAAGAAACTCACGAGTTACTCCCAGGCTGCCTTGCCATAATCTTATGGAAAAAATGATGATCTATTTCTTAAATTTACAGCATTTAAATTATGATACCCTTTAAGTAAAGACCAACATTATCATCAGGGAAAGATGGGTCAACTGTGTTATCCATTATGTAACGAAACACCAAAGGTGAAATATTGCATTTAGAATTTCCGATGAGTCAACAAAGCTTTAAGATTTAGGTCCCATCTCCCAAAATTATCCAATAAGCTCATTAAGTCTTTTGAGGAATGGTAAAAGTATAAACAGAAAAGCAGACTAGCAAGAATTATAGCTTTTTACATATGCTTAATTGGCAGGTGAGCATTCTACCACTGAGTGACCCAGGCACTAGCACATATACTTAATTAGAATGAAACGCTTAAATCATGCATCATAATGTAGCATGATTTAAGAATTTCATGAAGTGTTTTAGGTTTTCATGTTAAATGTGAACACTAAAGCATAGCTAAATGTTGATTTAATGTGAAAATTAAAATAGATATAAGGAAAAAAAGAATAGGCCAGACTTGTGAGGAGAATGTTCTCCTTGCTGCTACTTCAATTCCTAAGTAGGAAAAACACCCTTTTGTAACTACATCTTGTACATGTATTTCAGTTGAAATCTGTCAGAACATTTTCAGTGCAAAACAGGTAAACTAGCCATCTCTGTAAATATATTAGTTTTTATTTTCCATTTTGTGGTATCTACATTCCAGAACTAAGCCTAGAATTAAGGTGAGAACCAGCCGTTATTGAATTTATATTCTACACCAGATACATCCTATCTTTCATTTCATTGTTCATTTATTTACCTTCTGTAGATCTGGGAATTATTCCTCCTTCCACCCAATAAATAAGTTTCCCAAAGCTCACTGAGTGCCTTAGGTTACTCTCTTTATCCACTTGGAGATTTCGTATAGTAACTTCAATCCCTACATTTATGGGAATGATTTATGCATTCTGCTCTGATATATTTAACAAGTACCTTCTATCAATCAAACTCATTAAAATTTCTGACATAGAAGCTGCTCTGTCAAGCTTTTCCATTTTCATCAATGGTACTGTGATTCTTTCAGGTTTGGTAGCTTCAGGAGGCCCTACTTGCAACCATAGATCAATTAAATAAATCATGTATTTTTAAATATTCACTATTCACATGCCATTTTGGCTCATTAAAAGGAGTAGAATAGAATTCATTGAAGAATGAGGGAGATCTCTGTAGAAGTTAGGCTTTGTAAATCTTACATTTTAAAAGGTTTAAATGAGTGCCATGGGAATAAAGAATTGAAGATTGAGACCAGAGAATCAAGGGGGGGCTTTTTAGAGAACACACCATTTGATTTGGGGTTATGAAAATGAAGTAAAATGTTAGTAGCCAGGGGAAAATGGGAAAAATATTTCCAGTAAAGAGTGGAGTTTCAGCAAAATACAGAAAATTCAAAGCATCAGGAATATACTGGCTGGAGCAAGGGGCCATTGATAGGCATTATCAGCAGACAAGATGAGAAAGAAATATTGGAAGTAGGTTGAAGACAGACTCAATTATTTCCTAAGTAGTTGACTTTATGAGATAATAATGGGGAGTTAAGAAAGAGAGGGACGTACTATAACATCTTTTACAGTCATACCTCTGGCAGTTGTCATGGGTTGAATTGTGTTCTTCACAAAAGATGTTGAAGTCCTCATTCCAGTTCCTGTAAATGTGATTTTATTTGGAAGTAGGGTCTGTCTTAGTTCTGGCTGGGTGTCATAGTATCATAACTGGGTACCACATACTAGGCTACTTGAGACAACAGAATTTTATTTCTCACAGTTCTGGAATCCGGAAGTCTTAGATAAGGGTGCCAGCATGGCCATGTTCTGGTGGAGGGCTCCCTTCCAGGTTGCAGAATTCTGACTTCTTCTGGAGTCCTCACACAGCAGAAGGGGAGAGTTAGTTGCTCTCTGGTCTCCTTTATGAGGGCAATAATTGTGTTTATGAGGGCTTCCCCCTCATGACCTAATTGCCTCCCAAAGGCCCCATTTCCAAATACCACTCACATCCATCAGGGATTAGATTTCAGCATAGAGATTTTGAGAGGATATAATATTCAACCCATAACAATGTCTCTGCAGAGGATCAAATTAAAATGAGGTCATTAGTGTGGTCACACATTAATCTAATGTGACTGGTATTTTAATACAAAGACAAAATTTGACATAGAAATAGATATAACAGGAAATGGTGTGAAGACACAGAGAAAACATCTTCTGTAAGCCAAAAAGCATATGAGGCTACCAGAAACTAGGACTGCTGCATAGAACAGATTCTCCCTCACAAACCTGACAAGGGGCCAAGGAAGCTGACATGTTGATTTTGTACTTCTAGAGTCCAGAACTTTGAGACAATACATTTATTTTGTTCGCGCTCTCAACTTGTAATACTTTATTTTAACATCCCTAGGAGACTAACACAGACATCATGTAAATCATGGATGTAAGGCTTTGAAACTTGAGGCAGAAAAAACAGGTAAGTATAGTCATGCATCAATTAAGAATGGGAATATGTGCTAAAAAATGTATTTGTAGGTGATTGTGTCATAGAAACATCATAGGGGAAACTTACACAAACTTAGCCTACTACACACCTAGGCTGCATGATATAGCCTATTGCTCCTAGGCTATAAACCTGTATAGCATGTTACTGTACTGAATACTGTAGGCAATTGTAACACAATGGTAAGTATTTTTGTATCTATGTGTATCTAAACATAGTAAAGGTACAGTAAAAATACAGTATTATAATCTTATGGAATGACCTTTGTATGTGCAATTTTCTGTCATTGACTTCAACATTATGCAGGGCATATTTGACTAAAACATAATCTTTGACTAAAACAGTGATGCAGGCCATGACTATAATTGTAATAGAATCCTGAACAATAATTCAACTTACAATTTTACAATGGTGCAAAAGTGATACATGTTCAGTAGAAACCTTATTTTGAATTTTGAATTTTTGATCTTTTCCCACACTGAGGATGTGTGGTTCAATACTCTCTTGCAATGCTGGGGGGCAGCAGCTGAAGCTACCAGTCAGGCCACAAGGTCACAAGGGTAAACAACTGATATTCTGCAGTGCACTGTATTGCCAGAAGATTTTGCCCAAATGTAGGCTAATGTAAGCATTCTGAACACGTTTGGGGTAGGCTAGTGTAAGCTGTGAAGTTCAGTAGGTTTGGTATATTAAATGTATTTTCAGCTTACTGATGGGTTCATCTTTATGATGAAGTAATCCTGTCATAAATTGAGAAGCATCTGTAGATTGGGAATAAGTGAAAATATCACAAGATGTAGGAATAAAAAAGGTGGCCTACATATGAAAACATTTTTATTTATTTATTTAACTTCTATTTTAAGATCAGGGTGCAAGCATAGGTTTGTTACATAGGTAAACTTGTGTCATGAGGATACATATTATTTCATCATTCAGGTATTAAGGCTAGTACCCATTAGTTATTTTTCTGATCCTCTCCCTCCTCCCACCCTCCACCTTAAAAGGCCCCATTGTGCATTTTCCCTTCTATGTGTCCATGTGTTCTCATCATTTAGCCCCCACTTATAAGTGAGAACATGTGGTATTTGGTTTTCCGTCCCTATGTTAGTTTTCTAGGGATAATGGCCTCCAGCTCCACTCATGTCACTGCAAAGGACATGCTCTTGTTCTTTTTATGGCTGCATAGTATTCTATGATGTATATGGATCAAACTGGAAAGCTAAAAATCATTTGTGTGCTTTCTTTACTTCCTCCACAATTAATTTACCAATAGTCTTAATATTCTTCATTAAATTTTAAGTAAATTTAATACATTTATTTATTTAATAATAAAGAAAATAACTTTTCACTTTCTAATTTGATCCACTTAGTTCAATGATTAAAAGGTGGCAAAAATGAGACGTTCAGAAGAAATCACCTTGGAATGTGAGAAGAGAAATTATTTTAGAAATGCTTTAACTTGAAGTTACTATGAGCTATTTCGTTTGTTGTTTTCAAAGAAACTTGAAAAGAAGATTTTTACTGGACATAGAGATTTGAGTTTCATTAACATCTGAAGTAATGAGATTGTGTAATATGGAGTGAAGTGACAATGGCTGAGGGAAAGGAAAAGCAATACTTAAAGGTCAGCTGGTAGAGAAGGAAGTTAAAAAGACTTAAAAGTAGTCAGCAAATAGGAGGAGTGCTAAGGAAGCCAAAGAAGTAAGAGTTCCAAGACAAATGGAAAGAGAAACTATTCCAGCCAATAGAAAAAGATGGAATCCTCCCTAAGTCATTTTATGAGGCCAGCATCATCTTGATACCAAAACCTGGCAGAAGCACAACAAAAAAAGAAAATTTCAGGCCAATATCCCTAATGAACATTGATGTGAAAATCCTCAATAAAATACTGGCAAACCGAATCCAGCAGCACATCAAAAACTTATCCACCACAATCAAGTCAGCTTCATCCCTGGGATGCAAGACTGGTTCAACACATGCAAATTAATAAACATAATCAATGACAAACAGAACCAATGACAAAAAGATGTAGAAAAGGCCTTCAACAAAATTCAACAGCCCTTCATGCTAAAATCTCTCAATAAACTAGGTATTGATGGAATGTATCTCAAAATAATAAGAGCTATTTATGACAAGCCCACAGCCAATATCATTACCGAATGGGTAAAAACGGGGAGCATTCCCTTTGAAAATGGATACAAGACAAGGATGCCCTCTCTCACCACTCATATTCAACATGGTGTTGGAAGTTCTGGCCAGAGCAATCAGGCAAGAGAAATAAATAAAGGGTATTCAATTAGGAAAAGAGGAAGTCAAATTGTCTCTATTTGCAGATGACATGACTGTATATTTAGAAAACCCCATCATCTCGGCCCAAAATCTCCTTAAGCTGATAAGCAACTTCAGCAAAGTCTCAGGATACAAAATCAATGTGCAAAAATCACAATCATTCCTATACACCATTAACATAAAAACAGAGAGCCTAACCATGAGTGAACTCTCATTCACAATTGCTTCAAAGAGAATAAAATACCTAGGAATCCAACTTACAAGGGATGTGAAGGACCTCTTCAAGGAGAACTACAAACCACTGCTCAATGAAATAAAAGAGGACACAAACAAATGGAAGAATATTCCATGCTCATGGATAGGAAGAATCAATATCGTGAAAATGGTCATACTGCCCAAAGTAATTTATAGATTCAATGCCATCCCCATCAAGCTACCAATGACTTTCTTCATAGAATTGGAAAAATATACTTTAAATTTCATATGGAACCAAAAAAGAGCCTGCATTGCCAAGACAATCCTAAGCAAAAAGAACAAAGCTGGAGGCATCATGCTACCTAACTTCAAACTATACTACAAGTCTACAGTAACCAAAGCAGCATGGTACTGGTACCAAAACAGAGATGTAGACAAATGGAACAGAACAGAGGCCTCAGAAGTAACACCACACATCTATATCCATCTGATCTTTGACAAACATGACAAAAATAAGCAATGGGGAAAAGATGCCCTATTTAATAAATGGTGCTGGGAAAACTGGCTAGCCATAAGTAGGAAGCTGAAACTGGATCCCTTCCTTACACCCTATACAAAAATTAATTCAAGATGGATTAAAGACTTAAATGTTAGACCTAAAACCATAAAAACCCTAGAAGAAAACCTAGGCAATACCATTCAGGACACAGGCATGGGCAAGGACTTCATGACTAAAACACGAAAAGCAACGGCAACAAAAGCCAAAATAGACAAATGGGGTCTAATTAAACTAAAGAGCTTCTGCATGGGAAAGGAAACCACCATCAGATTGAACAGGCAACCTACAGAATGGGAGAAAATTTTTGCAATCTACCCATCTGACAAAGGACTAATATCCAGAATCTACAAAGAACTCAAACAAATTTACAATAAAAAAACAAACACCCCCATCAAAAAGTGGGCAAAGGATATGAACAGAGGCTTCTCAAAAGAAGACATCTATGCAGTCAATAGACACATGAAAAAAATGCTCATCATCACTGGTCATGAGAGAAATGCAAATCAAAACTACAATGAGATGCCATCTCATGCCAGTTAGAATGGCAATCATTAAAAAGTCAGGAAACAACAGATGCTGGATATAATGTGGAGAAATAGGAATGCTTTTACACTGTTGGTGGGAGTGTAAATTCGTTCAACCATTGTGGAAGACAGTGTGGCGATTCCTCAAGGATCTAGACCTAGAATTACCATTTGACCCAGCAATCTCATTACTGCATATATACTCAAAGGATTATAAATCATGCTACTATAAAGAAACATGCACACATATGTTTATTGTGGCACTATTCACAATAGCAAAGACTTGGAACCAACCCAAATGTCCACCGATGATAGACTGGACTAAGAAAATGTGGCACATATGCACCATGGAATACTATGCAGCCATAAAAAAGGATGGGTTCATGTCCTTTGCAGAGACATGGATGAAGATGGAAACCATCTTTCTCAGCAAACTATCACAAGGACAGAAAACCAAACACCACATATTCTCACTCATAGGTGGGAACTGAACAATGAGATCTGGATACAGGGTGGGGAACGTCACAAACCAGGCCCTGTCAGGGCCTGTCAGGTGGGGGGCTGGGGGAGGGATAGCATTAGGAGAAATACCTAATGTAAATGATGAGTTGATGGGTGCAGCAAACCAACATGGCACATGTATACCTATATATCAAACCTGCACATTGTGCACATGTACCCTAGAACTTAAAGTATAATAATAATAAAACAAAAATAGTATTGAGGCTTCAGGTATAGAAACAGCCTCAAGTTTTAGCTTTGATGGTGTTAGCAGCAATGGTAATAATAGGGGATTTAGGGGAGAAAATTCTGTCTCAAGTACCTTGCTGCTCCACTCCTCTTCCACTCAGGCATTGGCAATGGCAGTGGTGGTGGTGGCATACTGATGATAATGGTGTTGATGATGGTGGAGATGGTAGTTATGGTACAAGTGCTGATGGTGGTGGTGGTTTTGTTGATGGTGGTAGTAATCGTTGTGATGGTGATACTGATGGTGTCTGTGGCAATGGCAGTGCTAAAGGTAGAAGCAGTGGTGGTAATAATTAGTGTGTTGTATGACCTTAAAGTATCAAAGCATTTTTCCACATTTTTTCATGGTAGAAAAGAAAAAAAAGTAACAGCGGAGAAGAACAAAATTTAAAGATTTGATACGCATTTTGCTGGATCTATGAGACTTGAAAGTGAGTTGGATATATGAGTTAAAGAAAGAGAAGACTAAATAATAACTCTTTAGTTCTTTGGTTGGCCTTTTAACTAAAAACACTCAAGTGTTTAGAAGAAGAGTATATAAATATTATATAAAATATATGTATCTAGTGTGAAATAAATGAAACCTCTGCTTATGCAATTCAAACTTTTTGATCATACAAAAAAAGCTGTTACTAAACACCTATTATAAGTTTGATTCTGTGTCACTGATTAGGGATTAAAGACATATATGAGATATAGCTGCTACCTAGAAAGGACTCGTAAACCTAAGAGATAGTTATGTAAATAGCTATCTTGAACTGTAATAGATTTTCCTTAAAAAGCATATATAAGGACTTATGAATACCTGACATAGTAACTGCATAATTGTTAAATGTCTTTTGTTCAAGTTTTAAACTGGAAACCTCTTTGGAGAAGGTCATTTTTTTTTTTTTACTTCCTTGTTGCCCTCACAGTACCAAGAAAAAACTGCAAGACATATAATGATAGTCCAAAATATGGAATTTTGTAAGTCTAGAGCTGTATATCCATTTAATAACCAATGTATGCTTTCCAATAGCAATGTAAAGAGCAAATTCTGACTATAAACTTCTTTGTAAGTGCTTCCTTGTTCTTTTGCAAAGTCCAAAATAATCATCTGGAGAAGACTGGCCTCTTCTTCAAGAAAAATACCACAAAACAGTTGGTACCATTAAACACAGTTCCTCCATCTAGAAAACAAGGTAAATGAGTAATGATAAAAAGCTAAGTAAAAAGGTATGTGTTTTGTGTATTAGTATTTGGGTAAAATGAAATTTACTTAAGTTTTTATACTGATTTATACCATCTGTCCTTGAAAAAGTTCTAAATTCTAGTTTAACTCTTTGTTTAAATGGGTTAAAATAAAGCTGTTCAAGACAGTGCCTCTATATCCTACTAAGACCAGAACCAGCAGTGCAGGTGTCCAAAACTAGAATGCAGCCAAGCATGCAAATATTCTCTCATGCAAGTGACCTGATCCTCTGGCCAACTGGCAATGGCCATGTTGGCAGATTCACTGATATTTTTTTCCTTTTGCTAGAGGGGAAGATAAGACACACAAACACACACACACACGCACACACATACACCCTATATATATGGTGATACATATATGATATGTCTGAGATATATTTTATATATATATATATATATATAGAGAGAGAGAGAGAGTTACATTTATTGCTGCATAGCTTGCTTGTTAATTTTAGTAGAAGAAAGGCCTAAAGTTAATCAGCTTTGGCTTCATTATCACAGTTAGTGGAAATCATTAGAGTTGGCTACAGGGAAAACAAGGATAATTTGTCCATCCAAGAAAAGGAATTAAACATTGCAAAATAAAAACCATAACACTGCAGTGTAATGGTATGAAAAGACTAAATTGTATAGAAATATTTTAGTTCTAAACAAGAAATGCACAAAGTAACATATTCCTAAATTAAATTATAACTTTTCTTGATCCTTCAAAATTCAAGTTAGTTACTTTGTTAAGAACCATGACACTTGTCATGACCTTACATTTATGGTTTTACTATTTTCCATATGCCTTTTTTCTTTTTCTTAACATTTAAACTGACTCCTTCATACTTTATTATAAACGACATTTACAAAACAGATACTCTTTGCAAGAGTTTTAGACAAGTTCACAGCCTGAAGCACTGAACTCTATTTGCTAGATATATAATGGAATGTTTTAATTTCTAACCTGAAGCAGCTTACCCAAAGATTTAAAATGCTTTGGGGATTAATCTATTGTTGAAAATGCTTTTCAGACAGAACCATTTAAGAATAACCCTAATGAATAAATGCAAGTGTTTTTGTTAGGCCAATCATGTTAAGGTAAAAGGCTATTTTTGCATTTGACCCAACTCTGACAAATAATCAGTCTTAACTAAACCTCAGTCTTCTTTATTTAAGAAATAATCTTCCTCTACTTAAATACAGTACCTACATGTTCTCAATTAATATACTTCTCTCAAATTTACAGTCACTCCATAGAATAACATGAAGGCAAACAAATAAATATGTTCGGAGATGAGTTATGATAAGGCAATTAGGCAAAAACCTATAAATATGTGTATCAAAATCATATAAATGGTTATGCATGAATCTCGGATTAGTCGTATTTATCTGGATTTGGGACTGGTCTGGAAGAATGTTTGAATCTTGGATTTCACCTACTTGGTGTGATAACTTCAGAAAACCTAGTTATCTCTAAGATTTGTTTTCTCATTTTTATTGTCTTCCTCTGCTTTTCTCTTCCCCACCTTCTTTCCTCTCTCCTTCCTTGCATATATTGCAGAGAGTTGCACAGTAAAATAGATGGTGTATCTGATAATGATAAGTGCTATGGGGAAAAATATAGCAAGGAAAGAGATTGAAAGTGCTGAGAAGAAATGTTTGCTATTTTACACTAGGTGATCAAGGAAGTTTTTGCTTATTAAGAAAATGACAAGTGAGCAGATTCAAAGGAGTTAAGGCATAAAGTTCATCAGGCTGTCTGGCAGAAGATCATACTAGAAAGAGTGAGCAATAAAGAAAATCTTTGAGTTAGAGAATGGTTGATGTGTTCAAGAAAGAGACAGAACTAGTCAATGAAGCTAGAGTGAAGTGAGCTGGGCAGATGATGCCAAAAAGTTAGTTAAAGGATATTGAATTATGTGGTACAAAATTAGGTAGTCATATAGGTCGCTGTGATGACTTTACGCTATCTGATTCTAAGTTAAAATCCAAAGCAGGATTTTGCAAAGAAGAATGAAATGTTCTAAATGACTCTGTCTTGCCTCTACACTTACAACACCCTCTACAGGAGCAGGGCAAAAAATGTGAAAAATGATGATGGTCTAAAATTAAGGTGAAAGCAGTAGAGGTGGTGAGAATTGATTGGATTATGTTTGCATTTTGAATGTATTTCTTTTTAATAGTTAGATTTGTTTTGGAGTATTTTTATACTAAAAGATTAGCAGAAAATACAAACATTATCAATATATTCTCTCTCCACATCCTGACAGATTCCCCCATATTGTCATCTTGCATTAGTATGGTATATTTGTAAAAATGCTGAAAAAATGATAAATTATTATGAAATACAATCCATAATTTAGATTCATGTTCTAAAGTCCTATGGGTTTTAAAAAGTGTCAACTATGACAATATCATACACTAATTTGACTGCCCTAAAAATCCCCTGTAATCCACATATTCTTCCCTTTCTTCTTCTCTCGAACCCGTTAATCACTGATCTTTGAATTGTCCCTATAGTTTTGCCTTTTCCAAAATGTCCTATAGTTGTAATTATACAGTATGTAATCATTTCAGATAGGCTTCTTTGATTTAGCAATACATATTTAAGGTTCCCCCATATCTTAAAAAAAAAAGCAGTGCTATTGAGGTAGAATTGGCATAAAATAAACTACATATGTGTCAAATATACAATTTGGTAAGTTTCTGTTTACCATGTTAGCAACTTTTTAGTGTACAGTTTAGTAGTATTAAGCAGATTCACGTTGCTGTGCAATGGGTCTCAAGAACTTTTTCATCTTGTAAAACTGATACTCTGTACCCATTAAACAAATTTCTGATTCCCTCCTCTACCCAGCCCCTGGCAACCACCATTATACTTCCTATTTCTATGAAGGTTACTATTTTAGATACCTCATAAAAGTGTAACCATATAGGACTGAAGTTGTCTTTCCTGGATATAGAAAATATCTGGTGTGTAATAGGTTCTCAATAAATAAATACTAAGTCAACGGCAATGGCTAATCATGAGGGAATAATATTAATAAATATGGATCAAAAGACTTCAAATATTACAAAATATAATTTTCAGAGTACTGATACTTAAAAACTTCCTTTAAAATTGGAATGAAACTGAATTTTTCAAAAATTATAACAACAGAAAACAAACAAAAAATAAACCAACAACAAAAGAGCAAAATAGGTCAACCCAGTAGCATATTTGTTAATCAAAAAAGTATCTTATAAGTACTATTACATATCATCAACCTAATTATTTTACTCATTTTCTTCACTTATAAACACTGATCTCTATAATGTCAATTAGAAGTTCCTTTCACTGATTTTCCTATTATATGAATGACTTTTCCAGCCTCTCTTTAATTTTCAGCTAAGATGTGTTGCTAGCGGGAATGACATAAATTTTTAAAATAATGTTACGATACAATAGAATTTAGCAAATAAAGTACATATCCAGGGGTCAACATGAAAGTGGCATGAGGTTCTGTAGCACTTTCTTTATGTGATGTGCTCTACCTTTTATAATTTAATTAGTTGCTGCTATCAGATGACATGTGCATATGGATTTGCTGTCAAGTGCTTAATATTTTTTTATCGAAATTCTGATAGAAAACTTACAAGTGTTTTTTCTCACTAAATGTTTGCTATAAGTCTATGTACATATTTCCCATTGTCACTTCATACATAATTTCATAGCGTATTGACATTCTAACATATGTTTCTAAAGGCTAGCTGCAGAGTCTTGTTTATGTATACAGTATTAATACACTCCCACAAATTATTTAGCTTGTATTAAAGAAAATGACAAAACCTAAACATGTGTATTAAAAATTATCTCTGATATTTAAAGTCGGTTCAATAGCTGCAGTGCAGCAATTATTGCAGCCGTATGGAGCCACGGCATGACATGTAGATTTTATTTTCAAGTCAGTTGATGCACATACCCAGTGAGCAGTCATACCACCCTTGCTGTTGTCAGAAAATGGAGATTTGTTACAACTAGACTTAAAGAAATCTTTTCTTTTTTTTAGGCTATTATTTAATAAGGTTTATGAAATAGGGTTTCATCAGACTGCTCTTCTGTACCTCAACAAAAACTAAATACCAATACAAAACAAAAGATATAGCAGCATTGCTCTTACTCAGATTTGGCTTGAATGTTACTTTATAGTAATAAATGGTAAGGAATGAAAGAAGATTCTTCCTCATTAAAAATGCAAGTGATGCACGGTAGAAAATAATGAAAGGAAGAAAAAATAAAATATTTACTTAATAAAGATAAGAATAGTAAACTATTATTAAAAATTGCGAATTTTTTTGAATTTAATAAAGCAAATAAGTGAAGTACTACAGCATAAAGGTTAATAATCAAAGTTGAAATATCACCTACTACTTAATGTGACTTAAGACATGAAGAATCTGTCAGCTATATTAATAATCCTGTCCCATAGATATTTTGAATATTTATAATTACATGTGAAATGCTTAAAACAGATTGGGCATGTGGTACATGCTCATTAAAAGTTAATTATTAGTATTCTTTGGCCAGGCATAGTGGCTCACACCTGTAATCTCAGCACTTTGGGAGGCCGAGGTGGGCGGATCACTAAGTCAGGAGATAGAGACCATCCTGGCTAACATGGTGAAACCCTGTCTCTACTAAAAATACAAAAAATTAGCCGGGCATAGTGGCTGAAGCCTGTAGTCCCAGCTACTTGGGAGGCTAAGGCAGGAGAATGGAGTGAACCCAGGAGACAGAGCTTGCGGTGAGCCAAGATCACGCCACTGCCCTCCAGCCTGGGTGACACAGTGAGACTCCAGCTCAAAAAATAAAAAAAAAGTTAACTATTAGTATTCTTAAGATGCTTTGGATGCTTAATTTTGGAAGTGTAGAAGAATACTGACCCTGGGTTAAGTGTTTGTTTTTTTTTTTTTTTTTGAGAATATAAACCATCTTCAGGTAATTGGGTGCACAGGAAATTGTGTTCTCATGAAACTCGAGGTTTCAGGAATACTGAGAAATCATGCTGAAGATACAAAGATATGTGGGAAAGGATGGGGGATTTCCTTTATAATGATGTGGTATTACGAAGGCCACAGTGTATAGATTTTTGTAGGCAATAGAAGTGCTGACCTCTGAATTAATGACAAGAAAGCCCATAGCTCTGTGATAATGGCAGCATATTGCAGGGACTTGTTCTTCAGGCATTGATCAATAGAAACAGGCATATTGACCAACGTGGTCGATTTTCTCCCCAAAATTCTTTGGGATTATAGTGGCCATGTGAACTTTACAGGATATGTTTGAAGCCTTGAAAAAAATGTGCTTTGGTTAGAAATGCAACCACACACTTTCCCTGATCCACGGGCATTTGTCACAGATGGTCCTGAGGCAGCTGGAGGTGTACTAAAAGAGCCCATAGGAGTGAGGTCTCAGTTGAAGATCAGTGGTTTCAACCAAGTTAAGACTCTGAAAAGTCTTCATTTGGATTCTTTTTATAGCATTTTGGGATGATTAAATGAGTTAATATATGTAAAGCACTTAAAACTGTGCTAGAATATTGTAAGCAGTCAAAAAAAGAGCTTGTTTCTATTTTCTGTTCCTTATTTTCTTTTAAATAAGATAAATGTAAAGTATACCAAATGACCCTATCATATACCACCAGGAAACCACAGACCAATGAAATGTAAACTTTTCAGAAGAATCAGAGAAATATTGTACCAAAAAGAGCTCCATACTTACTGTAAAAAGACTTCCATTTTAATCTTGCATCCACTTCCAAATTTCAGCATGACCTTGAGCTAGTAAGTTGAATTCTTCTGGCTTAAGCATCCTCATCTATGAGGTGGCAATTGTCACATACTTCTCTACGTCCTAAAGGACGCTTAGGGCACATGAACCTTGTAAACTGTAAAAATGTATTTATTAAATATACTTATAAATAAGTAAATGTAACAGCATTATTATCAATTATTAAGAAATTGAAAACTGTATTTTTTCTTATTATTTCTCCTGAGATGTGGGGATGGCAAGTGAATTGCTAGATTAATAAAGATTAACTGCTTAAAATGTTAAATTGAATACAGATTACTGAAGAATGCTACAAGAAAATATCCTTTTTCTTATATATATATGTTATATATCTGTATATTTCATTTACATGGTGCTTTATAATTTTATTTCTATTGAAATTTTATTGATTTTCTGATTATACCTTCAAATATTTAGGATTTCTATTATTGTCAATAGAGGATGCTCAAATTAAGTGCACTGAAGCCAAGAAAGCTAATACTTCTCTAATTAGTGACACGTAACAAAATGTTGATTCTCCAGAAAAACCAAAAGCACTCCAGTTGAGGAAAGCTGAAACTATTTGAAAGGAAAATATGTGGGACAAATAACACTCTTCTTATGTATTTTTAATTCTGTTTGTAGCTTCTTGAAAAGGTTTATAGATAATGTCATACACTATCTGTAAAATGTTAGTGGCAGTGCTTAGAATAATATAACTTTTACTTAATTTAAATTTACCTAATTCTCCCTCTGAATTCTATAGATGATTAAATTAGAAAAGGGAGAAAATATTCAAGTAATTCTAAGACGAAAACTTTCTAAGCAGATCCTCTACCTTTTTCATAGGAAATGCCAGGAATCCGAGGCAAAAGAGAATGTTATTTATCTATTTGAAAGAAATTATTTGAAAAATGTTAAGCTGACCTCAATGTAGATATCTATTATTGTGTCCGGAATTGGTGGGTTCTTGGTCTCACTGACTTCAAGAATGAAGCCGCGGACCCTCGCAGTGAGTGTTACAGTTCTAAAGGTGGCGTGTCCGGAGTTTGTTCCTTCTGACATTCGGATGTATTCGGAGTTTCTTCCTTCTAGTGGGTTCGTGGTCTCGCTAGCTCAGGAGTGAAGCTGCAGACCTTCGCAGTGAGTGACTGTTACAGCTCTTAAGGCGGCACGTCTGGAGTTGTTCGTTCCTCCCGGTGAGCTCGTGGTCTCACTGGCTCAGGAGCGAAGCTGCAGACCTTCGCAGTGAGTGACCGTTACAGCTCTTAAGGCGGCGCGTCTGGAGTTGTTCGTTCCTCCCGGTGAGCTTGTGGTCTCGCTGGCTTCAGGAGTGAAGCTGCAGACCTTCGCGGTGACTGTTACAGCTCATAAAAGCAGTGTGGACCCAGAGTGAGCAGTAGCAAGATTTATTGCAAAGAGCGAAAGAACAAAGCTCCCACAGCGTGGAAAGGGACCCGAGCAGGTTGCCACTGCTGGCTCGGGCAGCCTGCTTTTATTCTCTTATCTGGCCCCACCCACATCCTGCTGATTGGTAGAGCCGAGTGGTCTGTTTTGACAGGGTGCTGATTGGTGCGTTTACCATCCCTGAGCTAGACATAAAAGTCCTCCACGTCCCCATCAGATCAGTTAGATACAGAGTATCCACACAAAGGTTCTCCAAGGCCCCACCAGAGCAGCCAGACACAGAGTGTCGATTGGTGCATCCACAAACCTTGAGCTAGACACAGGGTGCTGATTGGTGTGTTTACAAACCTTGAGCTAGATACAGAGTGCTGATTGGTGCATTTACAATCCTTGAGCTAGACATAAAGGGTCTCCAAGGCACCACCAGAGCAGCTAGATACAGAGTGTCAACTGGTGCATTCACAAACCTGGAGCTAGACACAGGGTGCTGATTGGTGTGTTTACAAACCTTGAGCTAGATACAGAGTGCTGATTGGTGCATTTACAATCCTTGAGCTAGACATAAAGGTTCTCCAAGGCACCACCAGAGCAGCTAGATACAGAGTGTCAATTGGTGCACTCACAAACCCTGAGCTAGACACAGGGTGCTGACTGGTGTATTTACAATCCCTGAGCTAGACATAAAGGTTCTCTACATCTCCACCAGACTCAGGAGCTCAGCTGTCTTCACCCAGTGGATCCTGTACTGGGCCGCAGGTAGAGCTGCCCGCCAGTCCCGTGCCGCACTCGCACTCCCCAGCCCTTGGGTGGTTGATGGGACTGGGCGCTGTGGAGCAGGGGGTGGCGCTCCTCAGGGAGGCTCCGGCCACACGGGAGCCCATGGAGGGGGTGGGAGGCTCCGGCATGGCAGGCTGCAGGTCCCGGGCCCTGCCCTGCGGGAAGGCAGCTAAGGTCCGGTGAGAAATCGAGCGCAGCGCCCGTGGGCTGGCACTGCTGGGGGACCCAGTACACCCTCCGCAGCCGCTGGCCCGGGTGCTACGTCTCTCATTGCCCGGGCCGGCAGGGCCGGCCGGCTGCTCCGAATCAGGAGCGGGGGGGCCCGCCAAGCCCACGCCCACCTGGAACTCCAGCCCGCCCGCAAACGCCGCGCGCAGCCCCGGTTCCCGCTCGCGCCTCTCCCTCCACACCTCCCTGCAAGCTGAGGGAGCCGGCTCCCGCCTTGGCCAGCCCAGAAAGGAGCTCCCACAGTGCAGCAGTGGGCTGAAGGGCTCCTCAAGTGCCACCAAAGTGGGAGCCCAGGCAGAGGAGGCACGGAGAGCGAGCGAGGGCTGTGAGGACTGCCAGCAAGCTGTCACCTCTCATTATGATAAAAAGAATATAAAAAGAGTATACTCATTTAATTACACAAATTATTTAGGTACAGCCATGATATTTCACAAATCAGCTCACAGATCAGCTTCCTACCATTCTGAAAATGTAGATGAAACAAAAAAGTCTTCACAGAGGTAAATTACAAAAAGAGAGAAAAAATTATGAGAAATAAGGGTAGAATTAGCAATAAATTTTCAAAAGAATGCTGCTTGGAGACAAAATTACTTCTATGGTTCATCTGACCTTTCTCACTATTTCCCACCCTGCTGAGGAGTAGAGAGATTTCCGTTTGTTCAAATCTCTTCTTCAGTTTTAAATAGTTCATTTCACTTTCTATATTCAATCTACTTTAAAATTGAAGGAGCTGTCATTGTGCTGTTCATAGGCATTGGCAATGATATCTGTCTAATCATTGCTTGTTCTTCTGGCAACTGCAGCTGAAACCTGTAGCTGGTGACCTTGTGAAGCCCTTTCTTTTTTCTTTGTCTTTTAACTTCTTGGACATTGTTCGTGTAGTTATTTTAAAATCTGGTTCTGGGAAGTCTCATATTTGGGTCTCTCATAAGTGATGTTTCCAGATAAAATACAGAATGTCCAGTTGAATTTGAATTTCAGATAAGGGCTGAATAAAATTCTAGATTAACAATGAATAATTTTTTTAGTATAAATATGTTCCACATATTGCATGGGATATTCAATGTTTTTCTGAAATTCAAATTTAACAGGGTGTCTTCTGTCTTCTTCTTCTTTTTTTTTTTTTTCTTTTTGAGACGGAGTCTTGCTCTGTCACCCAGGCTGGAGTGCAGTGGCGCGATCTCAGCTCACTGCAAGCTCCGCCTCCCGGGTTCACGCCATTCTCCTGCCTCAGCCTCCCGAGTAGCTGGGACTACAGGCGCCTGCCACCACACCCGGCTAATTTTTTGTATTTTTAGTAGAGACAGGGTTTCACCGTATTAGCCAAGATGGTCTTGATCTCCTGACCTCGTGATCTGCCCACCTCGGCCTCCCAAAGTGCTGGGATTACAAAGGCGTGAGCCACTGCGCCTGGCCTTCTGTCTTCTATTTTATTTGGCATATATGACAAACTGATCCATAAATTTATATTTATATCTGTAGATTACATTGATTCTTTTGGTTTGTATAATTGCCTTCCTCTTTAAGTGTATTTATTTGTTTATTTATTTTACATTGTGTGTTGAACATATTAGCAAAATTATCGAAATAGTAAGGTCTCATATGAAATTATCCTCTCTTAAAATAGTACGCTTGCTTCTGGCAGGTACCTTGAGAGACTAGCAATCCAGTAACAACTTAATCAAATTTCAGGGATTGCATAGATTCAAAGCTGAGCCTCAGCTCTTTTGAGTTTCAAATACTCATTGATCATATTTATCTCAAATCGAGATGGTCTCACCAGATTACTCTGATTTCTACTTCCTAACAGGGCAGGACTGTTAAAAAAGTGTTTGTTGTTGTTGTTGAAAATACTTAGAAGAAGCCCTGAACTTGCCTCTCTGGCCCTTCATCTTCCCATGGATCCTGGCCTAAGTCTTCTTCACAATCTTATATATTTTATGCTTTCAAGATGGTGTTTTTGTCTACATTTTCTAAATGTTTTCAGCAAGAGGTTTAGTTTAAACCATAGCCTGCCTTTACTGAGACAAAGTCTGATATTCCTTAATAAATTCTTCTTAAGGATGAGAGATAAATTCATAGA
Source organism: Symphalangus syndactylus (assembly GCF_028878055.3). Taxonomy (NCBI): domain Eukaryota; kingdom Metazoa; phylum Chordata; class Mammalia; order Primates; family Hylobatidae; genus Symphalangus; species Symphalangus syndactylus. Next base: position 115,260,510 of record NC_072428.2, read on the forward strand.
AAATATAAAGGGGAGTATAAATGAAAGTGGTATTCCTTTCTTGGCTATCCTAGAGTATATCATATAAGAAAGTGTCTGATTCAATGCCGGGTGCTCTCCCCTTATCTAATCATGAAGGGCAATGGAGAATATCAAATCCTGGTCAAACACAAGTTTCAGAATTCAGAGGCACACTTTATGGAAGTTTTCAAATTATTTTGTTTTTAAAAATTCTCTCATAATTCCTGAACCATCACATTGGAATAGTTTAAATACCTCCAGACAGGCAGCAAATTTGTTACTCTTTCAGCTGGTTTGTTAATGAAAAGGCAGTGTTTGTAAGGATTTTATTTAATTCTCTTACACCTGGTTGAGTGAATGTTCTTTTTTATAATAATAATTGATTGCAACTGCTCTACAAAAGTCACTTTACATCTTCTTAAGAATAGGTAATTTACTTTCATAAATACACAGGGAACATAGGATTTTATTTTATTTATGATATTGTTTTTATTTTTTTGTGAAGGTATTCTGCATAATACATTCTGTGAAATTTTAGGAGCATCAACAGGAATAGAGCAACTTTTATATCTAATTTTAAGTTAAAGATATTGACTGTATTGGAACAATCTAAGCATGTTTATATTCATCTTAAATATAAATCCAAAATTTGGAACTGTTTCTTTTCTTAAACACAATTATCAATGAATTGGACCAAAGGTATGAGCCCATGTATCAAAATAAAATTTGAAAAACAAAGCTACGCTTCATTAATCTGACAAAATCATTGTCAAGTATGTTACATCAAAATTTAAAATAGTATCTTTTCAACCAATAATTTAATTGAAATGTTTACTATATAAAACTTGGATCATCATCTTCAAAGAGAACAAAGTGTTAATATTTTAGTCCTTCCAATAAAAATGTGAACTGATTATATTATCATTTGAAAGCAGTATAATATTTGCATGCAAAGGAAAAAGCACAGAGACTTGAATACAAAATTTATATTGTAGCTTCTAGCTAACGACAAGGATGGTAACTTCAAAGTAGAAAATTCCAGAAATAAACACAATAAAAAATAATAACAGTCAAAGTGCCTATCATACCCTTAGGCATTCGGATAAGAAATAATGCCATTTGTCTGGCAGAAGGTATGTTTCTGGTAATAAGTTTTAGATGCTGAAAGCAAGATGATTATTTATCAAAAAAAGATTTGTTTTTCAAGCTCCATTGGTAAAAATAACTATATTTTTAGTTGGGAAGATACGAGAAATTATGTCTTATAAGTTAAATAATCTTCCAACAAGCTCATGTAAATAAGTTCAGTTGAAATTCAAATATCCCAAGTATTGTTAGCCTTATTTCCACAGTAAATTTCCATTTTCCCAGGTTTTAGTGACTGTTCTTTTGTTACTAGTTGTATCTTCAGTGGTTTGATGAAGCTAAATTTGGGATATCACTCATGCTAGGTATGGATCTCCTTACCCTTGGCCTCTGCATCATATTTTGGCCTATCAGAAATAGTGAAAAGTCAAATGTAAGATGAAAGCTATCAGATGGGGTAAGAGTACCCTGAACCAGGTCTTAGAAGATATAGGCCAGTGCTGTCAAGCTCTCTCTCTCAAAGTCTGGGAACACAACCATATTTTTTTAATAAGCAGCTTCCTGAATTTGATACACTGGTATTTGTCCATTTGTACACCATTCTTCCCACACAATTGATGAATGATAAACTTTCTGAGATGAAAAACTACAGCAAGCTTCTTGCTCTCTGCAGAAGAATTGAAAGGCACTATCTTGACTATTGTGATAAAGGCAGATTGCCTTAAATTATGTGTTAATTTTGTTATTATTTTCCATAATAATAATACATAATATATTAGATATTGGTATCAGAATTTTAAAACCAAATTACTGCTTTTTGAAACCTCAAAACAAATTATACTGCATATCCTATATATGTACTTTATATTGTTATTTGTGGACACATTAAGATAATTCTGAATTATTTCATTTGATATGTTGTATTCTGTATCTCAAAAGTTTTGTTTCCTTGAAACATGCATGCATATAAAAATAAAGTTTAAACAACAGCATGGATGTTACATTTACTTTCTTTTGATCTTTCTGAAAGTCACTCACTGAATTTTACACATGTGGAATAAACAGTGTTTTTTCTAAGACACTGCTGCTGCCTGGAGGTGCCCCCCACCAGCCGTGGCCAACCCCACTCTCTTCGGCATAGCTGCAGAGGGTGAGCCCTTGGGCCACGTCTTCTTCAAACTGTTTGCAGGCAAAGTTCCAAAGACAGCAGAAAACTTTTGTGCTTTGGGAACTGTAGACAAAGGATTTGGCTATAAGAGATTCTGCTTTCACAAAATTATTCCAAGGTTTATGTGCCAGGGTGGTAACTTCATGCCATAATGGCAATGGTGGCAAATCCATCTGCGAGGAGAAATTCGGTTATGAAAATTTCATCCAGAAGCATACAGGTCCTGGCATCTTGTCTATGGCAAATGCTGGACCCAATAAAAATGGTTTCCAATTTTTAATCTGCAATGCCAAGGCTGAATGGTTGGATGGTAACCATGTGGGCCTGGACAATGTGAAAGAGGGCATGAGGGTATGACAGTTGTGGATGTCATGGAATGACAAGATCAGCAAGAAGATCACCATTGTAAACTGTGGACAACTCTAATAAATTTGAGTTTTGTTTTGTGTTAAACACCAAACCATTTCTTCCGTAGCTCAGGAGAGCACCCATCCACCTCATTTGTTCACTATAATCTTTGTGCTGTCAGTGCAGTTCTTCAGGTTTCTAAAGCCAAGTCACAGTAGTTAAAATTTTGTCACTAAAATCCAGTTTGCTGTCAAATGTTTTGCTGCTAAAATACTTATATATAGTGAATAAATAAGTGGTACAAATCCTTATTTCAATTGAAACTTAAATCATAAATATCTTTTCAGAATGATTGTTGTACATATGAAAAACTTTAAATCAACACAGTCTGCAGTATTATTTTGATGATGTGAATGATGTGCATTATTGGGTTTAAAATAATTTTATCTTCCATGAGCCTTTTTAGAAATCCAACTTGTTACTTTTTAATTGACTTGAATATGGGGTGAATAGCTATAGTATTAATTCATGAAGTACCCTAACTCCAGGAAACATAGAAATTATAAAATACTTCAACCTGAGAGACTCACTAATAATATTTCTTGATGTTTGTTGACAGATAATGAATAGTATTTTTCTTAATATTTTCATGTTGCATATGGTTATTTAATAATATGGATGTTATATTGAGGTATGTCAAGATATTACATTCTATAGCAAAATTTAAGATGATATACTTTTTTTGAATATACTGTAATTTTCTATTTTAAATTTTTACAACTAGTGGCTTCTTGTTCAACTATTTTGTAGTATGTCTCATCTATTTATGTCCACATATATGAAACAATTTATACATTTTATTGAGCTTTAAATAAAATAAACTATTTAACAGTTTAAAAAGTGTGTACTAGAGCAAATTACTTAATATTTCAGGACCCCAGTTATTCCAGCTGTTAAATGGAGTGGATCAAAAGGCTGATTAAATGTAATGGATTCCAAAGGATGGCTGGCACATAGTAAGTACCGTATAATTAGACTTAAACTGCTAAGATTAATTATATTTTTTATTAAATAAAAATCTATAAAACTCTACCTATTAAATTAGCATGGTATTCAGTCTTTTTCAAGAGTTTTATTCCAAATATAGTTCCGAGGATCTCCAGGGTTACTTATATTTGTAATTGAATCAGTTTTCTCATGGTCTCCTGGGATAACCTGCCAGGAAATTAAGTATCCTGATTAGGCTAGATTCTCAAAACAGTGGCCGTCTGATCTCATTTCCCTTCATCCTTCCGGCCTCATTCTCAGGACAGAACAAGACAAGCCATTAACCTTGAAACCGAGTGGTTCCCACATGACGGCCACTTCTGATACTTGTTTATTTGTGTGGATAAACATGCTTCCTTGAGGAATGAATAATAATACTCTTTTCGGTATAATACTCAGGGAGGGCGACAGAGACGTCCCTTGTGTTATAACTTTTTATGATTAATCATCCTCAAGTCTTTGGTGTGTTACTAATGCTCAAATGGTATTTATGTTTTTTCTCAGGGGTGGGGTGGGAGGCACTTTTTCTGCATTAGTTGCACTCTTTATAGAGAACCAACACCTTAGTTTTATATCCTAGACTCTAAAATTGAATTTGATTACTCTAGGAGATTCTCATTTTCTGTATGGTGAGATTCCCCTTACGAAAAAAATGCCAACTTAATTCCTACCTATAGCTGATTGAGACCATATGAGATAAATTTAAATAAGGAAGTATTTGAATATGTTTATTTTTTGCCTTGGATTTAGTCCTTTACAGGAGGAAAAACGATGATATCCTACCATGTAGTTTCCAAGCCACTAATTACAATGGTTGTATGAGGTGAGGGAGCACAGCTGAGAGAAGGGATCTAACTCCTTGTGATGAAGTACGAGGCCAAACTGTCCTGTTAAATAATTAAATTCACAGTATGTTGCATTTTGTAGATTTGAGCACTAACACATTTCAACATGGGAATAATTACCTAAAAAAATATTATTTAGAGAAAAATACTATTTTATTTATTTCTTTTTTTGAGATAGAGTTTCACTGTTGTCGCCCAGGCTGGAGTGTAATGGCACAGTCTCGGCTCACTGCAAACTCTACCTCCTGGGTTCAAGTGATTCACTTGCCTCAGCCTCCCGAGTAGCTCAGATTACAGGCGTCTGCCACCATGCCCCACTAATTTTTCAAAATACACATTTTTAAGTCAAAACAACCCCCAATCCTGGCTTGTTTATGAATCTCTTATAAGATGAACTTCTACTGGTTTCAATGATGACATGTAATTTTACCATGAATACGTTTCAGAGGCTTTTTTGTGAGCAGAATTAGAAAATTATTTCTGATACCTTTATGCAATTTTACTACGTTTCACAAAGCATGCTAAAACTTCATGTTCATTTTTAGTATTAAAGGTCATATATTAGAAACATTATTTTACCAGAATAAGAGTGTTGAAAAAAAAGTTGTCACATTAAATATTGTACAAGATGTAACTCGATTACAGTTATTTTTGAGGCTTTCACTTTTATATCTTAAATTACAGATTCCTATCTTTTGATATAAGCAGTTATTACCTAAAATAGGGACTTAAAGTGGATTTAAGAAATGATTTAGAAAAAAAGTGCCTTTGGGCTTTGTGATATTAAGAAATTAAATTATTCCATTTCATCTATCCTATCATTATCCTTCTATTCTTCTGTCATTAGTGTCTATAGACATTTGATGGGGGGATATATTTTGAAAGAAGCATAGAGATTACCAACATGGATTAATTTATTGAGAGCAGTATATAAATGTGTTTAACATATTAATAAAATATTTAACAAATTAATAAAATATGAACCCAAATTGGAACAAAAAGACTCCTGCTTAAAAATATCACATTTTTTTCCAAATGCATAATACATGTATGTGTATACATATGTATGTGTGTGTGTAGATAGATAGTTAGATTGACTCACAGATAGGCCAGGACATACTTTCCTTTGGCTCTGAAACTAAGAGTTGTTTTTCTCATAGTCATCTCTACTGTTTATGCTGGAAATATGGAAAGAAAGTTTTTACAGGACCCTATTGATCCTACATTAATTCATTGAATTCTTTACAAGCAGACTATTTATAATTTGTACTTGTTCATAAATTTTTTTGAAGTAATTTATTGACTGCTACTGTGTTTTAGGTCCCTATTACCTGTTAACTACTACTAAAATTATAATAAAGCATAACCCCTACTTCCCAGGAGTTCAGATTCCATATGTTTGGGGATATATATATGTATTTGGAGATACATATGTCTAAATAAAAATATATACCAGGTGCTATGGGGAAAAGACCAGAGGCACACTAATTGAAGTGAGCGCTTTGGGGAGAGGTTTAATCATTTGGTGGTTGGGCTGAAATTTGAATTATAGAAAGATTCCATTTTCCAAACGTATCTTGGTTTGGTAAGAGTTCTTTGTTACAGAAAATTACACACACACTAATTTTGTGGGCAGTCTGTTTAGTAAGACAAACTAAATCCAGATATGTCACGGGAAAGCCTCCTCTTTTTCAAAAATGTATTTTGCTTAAAACTGTTGAAGTAAATGATATTACTAAGTCAAATCTGCAAGTTGAATCTGGCAATGTCAAGACTTCTTGGACGTAACCAAGGTAAAACCATTAATCATTTTTAGTGCTCTTCAAAGAAAAGTTTCACAGTAATCAATAGTGATATTGCCTCAGAGGAATGATACAATGGAAACTTTATACATTTCCAATGACCCAGGTAGCTGAACTTCTTTTTCATTATCTCACATAAAGGTTCAACATGACATTCAGGAATCAAGATCACACAATCGTTGAAAAAAGGCTTTATAAAACTAAATGAATAGAATCCTAACTACATAGAAGACTGATCATGATGAGCCCTAATTGTTCATTTCAAAATAGGGGCTGATTACTTTTGGCAGAGTAAGGAGTTCCAGCTTTTATCATTATTGCTTTATTCCATTAAACTCTCATTACATCATCAGACAAGAAAGTCAATACTGACTTTACCAATAAGATTCAGGAAAAACATCAAGAATAATTACAATGATCAGTCCTGATCTTACCCAAAATTGCTGAATGTGCATCAAAATAAATATCAGAAATTTCAATAATAAAGATAAAAGAAGGGTAAGAATAGACAAAATGAAAAAAGGAAGAGAATATATAATGACAGATATTACAGTTTGGCCTTTGATATCAGAAATAGGTGCTGTAGAAGAGATCCTGAAGGTAACCTCCCACCCTAGGATAATTCACACTAGCAGATGGTTGCTATTCTTAAGTGTATTGGTATTATTTTAAGAATAAAGGGGGAAATAAGAAACAATGAAATATAGGTAGACAGTGATAAACAGGTGAATTTGGGGTTTGTTCATATTTGTTTATAGGCTACCGGGTATTATGAAGAGGGATCTGGGTTCAAATAATGAGCTATAGATTCCCATAGTGACCGTTCCACCAAATGAGCTTATTCCCCTGAGACTCGTTTTTATCACAAGCAACAGAAGTTAGTAATGTTACTTGATCTGTCTGCTGCATAAGACTTCCTAAGTATCAAAATAATTAATGTAAGTATACTTTCAAAAATAAGAGGTATTATGAAAATAAGTATTACTTATAATTATTTCAGCCCAGGCTCCCACCTTCATCGGTGTAGTCTACAATGCAGTGATTTTTCAGTCTTCAGTCCTTTACATATTTTTATTCTGTGACTCTTTTTCACCTTCATTCTTTCCAAAATCATCAGGTGGGTCAAAAATACCTGTTGAGATTGGGCTATTGTTAGGATGGATCTGAAGACTGTGTCTGAAGTTACTATTTCAGTAACTTTCTTTTGGAATTCAGTGAATAAAAGACTGACGGACTATTTATGGCTGTGTTCCTAAAGCCAAAACATGTCAAAAAGAAAACCAGGCCAGGCACAGTGGATCACACCTGTAATTCCAGCACTTTGGGAGGCTGAGACAGGCAGATTGCCTGAGGCCAGGAGATCAAGACCAGCCTGGCCAACATGGTGAAACCTTATCTCTACTAAAAATACAAAAATTAGCCAGGCGTGGTGGCAGGTACCTGTAATCCCTGCTACCCAGGAGGCTGAAGCACGAGAATCACTTGAACCCCTGGGGCAGAGGTTGCACTGAGCTGAGGTCAGGCCACTGCACTCTAACCTGGGTGACAGAGTAAGACTCTGTTTCAAAAAAAAAAAAAAAGAAAAAAAAAGAAAACCAAATCCCCCAATTTCTCCATAAATAAAGGCATACTCATCCATGTACATGAGTCTTAGTATTTTATGTTCACCTGCATAGGGTATCATATACTATACACCTATTTTACAAAGAAGCAGTTTGTTTCCTGGAACCGTTATCTACAAACAGAACATTCTCCCTAGGTATAGTTTAGAGAATAGAATAAAGATTGTGTGTGTGTGTGTGTGTGTGTGTGTGTGTGTGTGTGTGTGTGTGTGTGTTTAAGTAATTTCCTTCAGGCAACAGGAGTCAAAGTCAAATCAATCTCTGATTCTCTATTAAGTGACTTTACTTGAACAGGAAAAAACAACTTTGTTGAATATTTATTATACATTATCTTTTCAGTATCTTTTCTTTTTCTGTAGCCTTTTCTCTTTAAGGTTTTAAAATTTTCATGTCATACCCCAGAAACTTATAAAGAGTGCTGGAAGGAGTCAAGATTCAAGTGCTGTGATCCATGGTAGTGATTTGGGAGGAATGTGGAGTCCCTATTTCCTGTCTCGAAGTTTATAGAGGATTAAAATAGCAAAAGCTTACAAATAGGAACAGAGAGTGTCTATAAAGACATTTAGCAGTTTTAAAAAGCAGAACATGAAGTTACCTTAAAAACAAGTAGTGATAATTGGTTAATTAGAAGTAGAAAATTGGCTAGGTATTAAAGGAATTCTGAGAAGAAAGCATGAACATAAAGGAACAAAAGCTGAGCTATAAAGACAATTCTCCTTTTTAATGTCTCCAGTTCAAAAAATATTGGTGATCTTTTAGATGTTAGGAAATAGTGCCATGTAGAAAATAGTAGAAATAATTAAAAGAGGATCATTACAGAGAAGCATGACTAGTTTGCTTTATTCTCTGATGATCCACCAATTTAAGAAATGCTGAATTGAAAAGGAATTTAAGTGTTGACATTCTCTAAGCTAATATTATTGATAGCTTAAAATTCTATTTATTTAATTAAGTGCAGTAATCACCATTACAGGAATAAGCTGTCTCACAATTAGAAAGAAGCCTGAATTTTTAATTATTAATTCATAAAAAAAGATTCCTTGTAAATTAATTCAACCGCTGTGGAGAGAAACTTGAATATTTCTTAAAGAACTTACAAAAGAAATACCATCCAACCTAGCTATCCCATTACTGGGTATATACCAAAAGGAAAAAAAATTGTTCTACCAAAAAGACACATGCAATTGTAAGTTCATTGCAGCTCTATTCATAATAGCAAAGACATGGAATCAACCTAGGCACCCATCCATGGTGGACTGGATTAAAAAAAATATATGGTACATATATACCACAGAATACAATACAGCCATGAAGAATGAAACCATGCCATTGGCAGCAACTGGATGCAGCTGGAGGCCATTATCCTAAGCAAATTAATGCAGGAACGGAAAACCAAACACCACTTTTTCACTTGTAAGTGGGAGCTAAACATTGGGTAAATATGGATACAAATATGGGAATAATAGACACTGGGAACTCACAAGAGGGGAAGGAGGGGAGGGAGAAAGTGTTGGAAAACTACCTACTGGAAACTGTGCTCGCTACCTGGGTGATTGGATCAAGTGCTCTCCAAACCTCAGCATCACACGATCTGCCAGTGTAACAAATCTGTCCATGTGCTCCTTGAATCTAAAATAAAAATTGAAATAAAAATTTATTCTAACTTACATATGGTGAATTTCTAACTTCCACATATTAAAATGTAGCCATAGGTATATATTATGTGTTTTTACAAATGCATAATCATGCAAATTCCACCACAATGAAGATACAGAAGAGTGCCATCATCCCAGAGATAATATTCATGCTGTCCTTCTGTAACTAAACCCACTCTCCTCCAACTTTAAATAATGGCAACCACCATAATTCTCTCTATCCTTATGGTTTTGCCTTTGCCATGAGCATATCAGTAGTTGAACAATTAAATTTATTATTAATTACAAAAAAAGAGAATGCACAGCATAGATAACCATGAGGCATCTCAGAAAGATGATAGAAAGAAGTTTTTATTGAATTTGGGTTTTCGTAGGTAATTTTGGAGAGGGTCTAAGGAAGCAGGGTTTTTTTTTTTTATTTTTTTTATTTTTTTTTATTTTAATTTTTTATTTGAGACGGAGTCTTGCTCTGTCACCCAGGCTGGAGTGCAGTGGTGCGATCTCGGCTCACTGCAACCTCCGCCTCCCAGGCTCACGCCATTCTTAAGGAAGCAGGGTTTTGATCCAAACTGGGTGCTGTCAGAAAGCAGGGCATTCTGTGACTGGGTAGCTCAATAAAGCTTACCTATGTGGAAGACAGAGTAGATGGAGTAAAAATAAAACTCAGTTGGTAAAGAAACCAAAGTCACTTATTTAGAGAGGTATAAGAATGTTTTGTACATGAATGCTTATAGTAACACTGAAGTCTAGCTCGGGGCCTAAGATCAGTTTCTGGTTTCCTCAATGACCCATTCTCGACTTTTCTCAGACAAATAGTCTCTGTCCAACAACCTCCAAAAACGTTCCAAGTCACTCGGAGCAAAATCCAATGTCCTCATAACAACCCCATAAGGACCTAAATGATCTGTTCCTCTGTCACTGCTCTAACCTCAGATTTTACCATTCTTCTCCTTTACTCACTCAGCTCCAAACACCGGACCTACTAGCTGGTCCTGAATCACACTGTTTTCCTATCGCACCATCTTTCTGATTGCTTAATCAATGCCTGGAATGATTTTTCCCCCAGAAGTGTGTAGGGTTTAGAGTTTTTGCTCTAATAGTCCTTCTCGGCATGGTCTACAACAGGGGTATCCAATCTTGGCTTCCCTGAGCCACACTGGAAAAATTGTCTTGAGCCACACATAAAAAACGCTAACACTAACGATAGCTGATGTGCTAAAATATAAAAAAAAAATCACAAAAAGAACTCATAATGTTTTAAGAAAGTTTACAAATTTGTGTTGGGCCACCCTCGGAGCCACCCTGGGCTACATGTTAGACAAGCTTGGTCTACAACAACCCCTCTATTAAAAAGTGCAACATGTCTCAATGCATTTCAACACCACTTATCCTTTTTTTCATTTATTCTTTTCCAAACAATTTCCATCTTTTTAATATATAATACTACAGGGTATTTTTATGTATTATGTTCTATAAACTCCATGAAGACAGAAGTTTGTGTGCATTTACTTCATTTCTCTAAAGCCAGCAGATAGCACAGTGCATGGTGCTCAAATGAATAACTAGTCACCTAGCTAGAGACTATCCTTCCTGGCTTCCCTTTCAGAAAACTGTGGCTGTGTAACTAAAACGTCACAAGTGGAACATGACCCAAAGTAACATGTGAACTTTCTGCCTCACTTGCTTCAAAGAATAAGGACTGCATTGAATTTTCTCTGCCTTTTCTGGAGCACAGATTAATGAAGTATAGCTTCATCTTACAGATTATAAAAACGTGCTAGTGGATGGAGATGCAACAAGAGATGGCTTGTTAAATTGACTGCTTAACTAGGGACTGCTATGCAAGACAGATTCACACATGTCTTTTGCTTAAACAATTGTACTTTGGGATCTTCTTCTTATAATAGTTTATCCTTCACTTCCAATATTACATGCGATCTAATCACTGTATTTAGTTCCCTCAAAAATTATTCCTACAAATTTTTGCAATATAATTTGATGCTCTAAATTAGAGAATTTGTAAAATGTCACTTGAACAAGTTTATAGGTATCTCTAGATCACTGGCAGCAATACCTCTTTTCATACAAATCTCTATACTTCTTGAGGTTTGCTCTAGATTAAAATTTCTGGAGGAAATGGCAATGCTGTACAGACTCCTGTGTGAATTAGAATATATAGAACCTAGGGTATTTTTGATTCTTTAAATGAGAAGGCTCATGCATTTTTTTGTTAGTCATGTATCCAGTGGAGAGAAAAGGTTTGATAATATAAATAACAGAGAAGTAAACTGAAAGGTTCGTCCAGCACATGTATAATATATCCTTCAACTAGTATTATATATTTTTATTTGTGGAATTTGTTGTGTAGTTTAGTATCTCCACTTCAAAAACTATTTAAAAATACACTACTCCATTTAACATTTTTTTGCTTTCACATTGCCTGGTTAACAGTACAATTTATTGGACTTTTAAAAACCAAATTGATATGTTTTAATTATATAATTATTAAAATATATAAACCAGTAAATGTGTTATTACAGTTAATACATATGCTCAATATCAACATACAGCTAGCTGATCATGTCGATGTTGCACAGCTAGATTTTTATTCCATGACCCTTAGCTCCATGATGTTTACTTTGATTTTCTCTTTTAATATATTATTCTGAACTCAGACATTGGTTCTTCCACTTTATATCAATAATCACATAAAGAAAACTCTCTTAACTTCGTTATCCACATTTGTGAAATATGGGTAGCAATGGCATTGCTTCACAAATTTTAGAGGGATGAATAAATAACTGGTTTTGAATCAGGAAAGTGCACTTATTAACTTAATGTGTAGGAGAAAATTATTTAAACCCTTATAGTCACATATTACTCATTTGTATACTGTAAGTCTTAATAGTGGTAAAGATGAAATAACATAATTTACACAAAATGCTTAGATTAGTACCTTATTGGTATCGTTTGGCTGTGTTTCCACCCAAATCTCATTTTGAATTGTAGTTCCTATAATACTCATGTGTGGTGAGAGGGACCCAGTGGGAAGTAATTGAATCATGGGGATAGCTTCCCCCATGCTATTCACAAGATTAGCATGTGAGTAGACAGTGAGTAAATTCTCATGAGATCTGATGGTTTTATAAGGAACTTTCCCCTTTGCTCAGCTTTCATTCTTCTCCTTCCTGCCACATCTGAAGAAGGATGTGTTTGCTTCCCCTTCCACGATTATTGTAAGTTTCCTAAGGCCTCCCCAGCCATGTTGAACTGCGAATCAATTAAGCCTCTTTCCTTCATAAATTACCCAGTCTTGGGTATGTTTTTATTAGCAGCATGAGAATGAACTAATACACATATACATTGTCTATTATAGTAATCTTTTGCTATGTTATCATTACTCTATAAAAGTCTATTTGTTGAACAAACCCAGATTTCACTATATTTTTGTGATAAGCAAAATTATCTTAATAGTAAATACATAAATGTGGGAGTTTATTTTATAAGCCAAAAATTTTAAGTAGATATTTCTTTGAATGTTTGTTTTAAACATTAAAATAATTTAATTGAAACTCCAAAATTTAATAACTTGAATTTAATAATTTGCCATGGGTATTCACTTATAATTCACCAGCATTGACTTAAAATTACACTTCATTTCTTCCCACTCAGCTGACTGTCTAAATCTTTGCCTTCTAAAGGATGTAGAAAACCAATGTCCTACCACAATAAAATAGTAGCTATAGCAATAATAATAGCAATAAAATGAAAAATAAATGTCAATTTTACCATGCCTGGCTTCTAACTATTAGTTATTATGAGACATTGCATAAAAGAAAAAATTAAATGATAGTTTGAATGCTATAAAAGTATAATTAGGTGAAAAGATAAAACCAAGAGTTCTCTGCTGCCCATTGGCCTGTATGTTTTTTGAAGCTTAGTATCCCCTTTAAGTGAGATAACAGCTATGACATTTTGCATCCTCTGGCTAGAGATGTACAATTAACGCAAATTAAGTTTTGCTTGCATTTAATGTTTGATTTTTTTTCTCATTTTGTATACTTTCCCTTATTTATATCCTAATAAGCTTTTCATGTTTCATTCAGAATTAGAACAATAAAACATATTTGCATATATTCTTTTTGATCTTTATAAGATCAACCATAATTCTAAAGATTGTATCTTTCTTTAAAAAAAATGATAAAGTCATAGGTAATGGATGAGAGAAGCTACTCAAAAAACTGCATGAGAAATTTATAATGTTAGATAAAAATATTTGCCTTGAAATTAAAATCAGAAAAATAAAAGTAGAAAAAATATCAAGATGAAGAGTGATGGATAAAATAAGCTGCAAGTTTTGTATGTTATTGGTATGAGAAAGACCATGGTGTTTATTCAGAAAAAAATATTTTTCTTTTGCAAACACACCAAAGTATATTTCTAAAAGTAGTAAGTTAGCATTTTGTCTCATCTTCCTTGATACCTCCTTAGTGTGGTGACCTTGCATCAGGTGGACATAAGATATTTGGCTCCGTTGAACCGTGGCACCTAAGATATAAAAGGTTTCTAAGGGTGTCTCTCCTTCTATAATCTCATGCCAAAAGAATCATGTAAAAAGAGAATGTTTCCAAAATTATTTTAAAATATTTCTTCCAAGAAACAACAACAACAAAAAAACTATTTCAGAGAAATATCTGAGCACTTTTGCTACAGAGTTGAATTCAGAAAAATGAAAAATCTAGCGCAACCAATTCTAGCAACTAGCAGACACCAAAATAAGCAGATTTCAAACTTATGACTGTATAGAAAGGCAGGATGTTAAAACTACTGTGTGCTGCTCTTCTTGCTCATAGGCAAACATTGAAATATTCTCTTATTGCTGCATTCCTGTGGCATTCTCACTGGAGGGCCTTCAGCAATTCCCTTCTGTCCCACTATAATTCATGGATCTGTTCATTAAATGTAGGAGGATCGTGTTCTTTTGAAACACAGAGAAAGAAAAGGAAATTTGAAACTATGTTAATATTATTTTTGCTTTAAAAAATTATGAGACATATTCAGTTATGTGGGTAAATAATTTGTTTTATTTGATTGGCAAACACATCCCCTTCAAGGAAAATGTTCAGACAAATAGATTAGAGTACATACATGTTTGTCCATTGATGTCAAAAAGTTGACAACCCATGACCTGAGAAATCTACTTACTACTTAAACCCTTATAAACCTTTAGCTTTCCCCTAGTTACAAAGTTCACTTCCTTTTGTAAATTTACTTCTGCTCTAGTTAGACAAGTATATTTCAATGTTCTTTTGCCCTTTCTCAGCCATTTGAAACTAATTTCCTTTTAGGATATGCTCTACTACATCTAGTTTTTAAATTCCAAACTATTTATAAAGCTCTCTGTTATATTACTCTTTTTATAAAGCTCTCTGTTATATTACTCTTATTTAATGTGTCACTGCCTGTAGTATATATGTAAAATGTAATTCGCATTTATTTGCCTTGTAGTATTTTTTTAAACAGGCTTTAAAAATGTATGGTTTGATAGTATTCCAACCACTGTAGAGCTTATTGCAAAATTGGAGTCAATCTTCTCAAACCGTGTATCTGCTTTATCCATTAAGTTCATCTAATATTCTAAATCCTTTGTTATGAGTTCAACAATTTTCAAACCTTTATTGGTCATCTTCACCAGTAGATATTAACGCAAGTATTTTAAATACTTGTTTTCCTGTGTGGCTTCATCGGGGTAATCTGGAACAAGAACATACAGGTGTAGACACAATGTTCATTGCCAAAGTGGAGATTTAAGTAAGTGACATGGATAGTTACAGAAAGATAATCCAATTATCTCTCTTATTTCTGAGTTTTCCTATATTTTCTTGCTACATGCATGCTTTGAAGATATTGTGGGTTCAGTTCCAGACCACTCAGATAAAGTGAATATCACAGTAAATGAGTCACACAAATATTTTGGTTTACCAGTGTATATAACAGTTATGTTTACACCATACTGTAGTCTATTAAGTGTGCAATGGCACATGGACTAAAAATTATTGTACATATGTTATTTAAAATAAACATTATTGCTAAAAATGCTAACTATCATCTAAGCCTTCAGGGAGCTATAATCTTCTGCCAGTGGAGGGTCTTGCCTCAATGTAGTTTGCTGCTGACAGATCAGGGTGCTGGGTGCTGAAAGTTGGGGTGGCTGTAGCAATATCTTAAAATAAGACAACAACGAAGTTTGACATATTGATTGACTCTTCCTTTCGAGAAATATTTCTATGTTGGATGCGATGCTGTTTGATAGTATTTCACCTACTGTAGAACTTGTTTCAAAATTGTAGTCAATCTTCTCAAACCATGCAGCTGCTTTGTCTACTAAGATCATCTAATATTTAAATCCTTTGTTATCAGTTCAACAGTTTTCATACCTTTATCAGGAATCCCTAGTAGATATAATCTCAAGAAACCACGCTTTGCTTATCCCTAAAAAGCAATTCTGCATCTGTTCATGTATTATTACGAGGTTGCAGCAATGCAGGCACACCCCAGGCTCTGCTTCTAATTCTACTGCTCCTGCTATTTCTACAATATCTGCAGTTCCTTTCAGCACTGAAGTCATGAACGTATAAAGTTATCCATGTGGTTTGAAACCAACTTATTCCAAATTCCAGTTAATATTGACATTTTGACCCCTCCCCATGAATTACAAATGTTTTTAATGACACCTAGAATAGTAAATTCTTTACAGAAGGCTTTCAAATTACTTTGTACAGATGTATCAGAGAAATCACTATCTATGACAGCTATAGCCTTACAAAATGTTTTCCTTAAATAATAAGACTTGAAAGTCAAAATTACTCTTTGATTCATAAGCTGCAAACGAATCTTGTGTTAGCAGGCAGACAAGCAACATTAATCTCCTTATACATATCCAGCAGAGTACTTGGGTGACTAGGTGCATTGTCAATGAGCAGTAATATTTTGAAGGTTTTTTTTTTTCTGAGCAGTAGGTTTCAACAGTGGACTTAAAATATTCAGTTCAATTATCCTGTAAACATATGTGCTGTCATCCAGGCTTTGTTGTTCCATTTGTATTGCCCAGGCTAACCTCAAACCCTGTCCTCAGATGATCCACCCACCTTGGACTCCCAAAGTTTTGGGATTACAGAAGTGAGAAAGTGCTCCCAGCTGTATTATACTTTTTAAAATGAGTATTCTATTGCTTCACAATTCTCTGTTTCTTGTCATTTTATACTTGGTAAGTTTTCCCACTCAATATTCTAAAACTGCAATTTAGTTCTAATTTGTGTATACTCAAAATCATTAACTTTTCTTAATATTTAAACATTGACAGTGTATCTTTGTTAGCAAATTACCAGCAATATTCTTGTTAAAAGTAAAGCTACTAGCTAGTTGTTAAGAATGTATATTATCTGAAAAATAATATAAGATAGTAAAACAAATAGTCTTCTTGTCAGTTATTATTTTATCATCATTCATATTTTGATCAAATATTTCATTTAAAATTTTACTTCCTACAGGTTTATCCGTAATCAGAGCATTTTGAATGTATTTTATATCCTGAAGAAATTGGTTTAGCTCTGTAAAAATCTAATAGATTGTAAGACCTTATTTGAAATATGTAACTTTTATCAGCATAAAATATCACAGAAAGCAGAGGAAAAAGTAAATTAGTAGTAAATCCAGGAAAATAATAAATTATAACTTTTATAGAATATCATTTCTACTGTGGGTTTCTTTCCCTTGAATAATTCTTACAATGCACATTGGAATGAGAATGAAAAATAACATTTTCCCTTTATTCATTGAATTAAAAAGTGCATTCACAACGTTAAAACATTATTTACTATTGCTGTACTAGCTCAAAAAGGAAATATGCACACAGTCAAAAAGAAATGGGGACAGGTTTAATGGAAATTAAAGACTGGAGTCAACATTATTACACCTTAGATTCTCTCTTTTTTTAGTATTTGTTCTCCGTTTCAGAAAATCTTACATGTAAAATAAAAATATATGTGTATTTGTTTCAGGCAGATGTTCACATTCTCTTAGCTTAGTGACATTGGGACTAATAGAAGAAGGTATGCAATAGCAATGAAAATAAATAATTGAATGAGCACTTTTTTTTTTCAGCAAAAAGAAACTCATGTATACCCATTGACATGTGAAAATACTTTGCAAAATTATTAGGCAATCTGTGTTTTAACAAATTATAATTGTACAACAAAATCTCTTTAAAGAAATACTCCAAAGACACTTTGTAAAGAATAAATGCTGTAACTGAAAAAATTTTGCTGATGTTGCCCAGAATTCCAGAATGCTAGAATAGAATGAGGTACTGAAAAGATATAAGATTTTTTTTCTGTTCACATTTTAGGATATTTTCAAACAACAAATCATCCACAAAGACATGCTCCTTGCAAATTTTCCTTAAAATTCCAATGGATATAAAGCAAATATTGATAGTGACGTGTTACCATGCCCCAAGCTCAATGTACTTCTCCATATATAACTGTTTGGCATATGTTTTCCTAGATTTTGTATTCTTTGCACTTTCTAGTCCATTTAATGTGCTATAACAGAGTACCTGAAACTGGGTAATGTATAAAGAAAAGAGTTTTACTTACCTCATGGTTTTGCAGGTTGTGAAGTTCAAGATTGGGTAGCTTATCTGGGGAGGGCCACATGCTACTTCAACTCATAGCAGAAAGAAGAGAAAGCTGGCATGTGAAAGAGGCAAACATAAGGAAGAACCTTGATTTATAACAACTGGCTCTTTCAGTAAGTAATGCAGTTCTGTGAGAACAAATGCTCACTGATTTCACTGAAATAGCATTAATATATTCATGAAGGATCTACCTCCATATATCAAATACGTCTCACTAGGTCCGATCTCTCAACATTCCCCATGGCCACAGTGAAGACCAAGCCTCAACACGAGTTTTAATGGGAACAAACCATATTCATACCATAGCAATGCATCAACTTACAAATATGTGTATGTATAATATGCATGTGTATGTGCATGTTTATTTCCCATGTGTGTAGCACAGGTTGAGTATCACTTATCTAAAATGCTTGGGACAAGAATTGTCTTAGGATTTCAGATTTTCAGATCCTGGAATATTTTCATATACATACCAGTTGAGCATCTCTAATCTGAAAATTCAAAATTCTGAAATAATCCAATGAGCATTTCCTTTGACCATGAAGTTGATGCTCAAAATATTTGGAATTTGGAACATTTCAGATTTCTGATATTTGAGTTAAGAAAGCTCAATCTCTATATGCATATAAACATGTACACAAATGATGCAAACATTTATGTTTATATAAGCATACATATATAAATTTATACATGTATGGATGTGCATTTATAACTAAAAATAAATATATGTATAATATAGAGATAATATTTATATGATTGTTATAAAAGAATTATAAATACTATATCCTTCATTGTCTGACACTTTTAAACTTTGTTATCAGTATTATGAACTATTAACTTTGGAGTGCTTTTAGGTAGTTTTAATAATGAAGTTCTAACTTAAGTGATATCTAATTTAATAAATAACTGTTAAATGATAACAAGAATTATTTAAAACAAACAATAAAGTGTGGTTCATATTGGTCATTAAATTTCAAAAATTATTCTAGGAGTAACTTTTTATAAATAAAGCCAAAAGAAAATTTGTTTAAAACATAATTTACTGGATATTTTAAGTCCACTGTTGAATCTACTGCTCAGAAAAAAAGATACCTTTCAAAATATTACTACTCATTGACAATGCACTTAGTCATCCAAGTACTCTGATGGAGATGTATAAAGAGATTAATGTTCTTTTTATTTCTGCTAACACAACATGCATTTGCATCCCCATGATTAAAGAGTAATTTTGATTTTCAAATCTTATTAATTAAGGACTGCAATTTGTAAGGCTACAGTGTCCATAGATAGTGCTTCCTCTGATGGATCTGTGCAAAGTAAACTGAAAGCTTCTGAAAAGGATTCACCCTTTAGGTGCCACTAAGGACATTTGTGATTCATGGGAAGAGGTCAAAATGCCAACATTATCAGACAGTTGTTAAGAAGTTGACTCCAAACCTTCTTGTTGATTTTGAGGCATTCAAGACCATAGTGGAAGAAGAAACTGCAAATGTGGCAGAAGTAGCAAGATAACTAGAATTAGGAGTAGAAATTCTGAAAATGTGACAGAATTGTTGCAATCTCATAATAATATTTTAATAAATGAGGAGTTGTTTTTTATGGATGAGCAAAGATAGAAGATTCTTGAGATGATATCTACTCCCAGTGAAGATTTCCAGTAAAGATGTGAAAACTCTTGAGCTTACAACAGAGAACTTAGGATATGCATGAATGAAGTTGATAAAGCAGCTGCACACTTTAAGAGAATTGACTCTAGTTTTGAAAGAAGTTGTACTGTGGGTAAAATGCTATGGAATAACATTACATGGTTCAGATAAATAATTCGTGAAAGGAAGAGTCAATCAATGTGGCAAGATTCATTGTTGTATTATTTTAATAAAGGACTACAGACAGCCGAATTTGTAGCAATCACCACCCTGATTAATAAGCAGCCATCGGCAGTGGCTCACACCTGTAATCCCAGCACTTTGGGAGGCTGAGGCGGGCGGATCACGAAGTCATGAGTTCGAGACCATCCTGGCTAACACGGTGAAACCCCGTCTCTACAGCTAATACAAAAAATTAGCTGGGCATGGTGGTGGGTGTCTGTAATCCCAGCTACTCGAGAGGCTGAGGCAGGAGAATGGCATGAACCTGCAAGGCGGAGCTTGCAGTGAGCCGAGATTGTGCCACTGCACTCCAGCCTGGGTGACAGAGCGAGACTCCATCTAAAAAAAAAAAAAACAAAAAACAAACAAACAAAAAGCAGCCATCAACACTGAGGCAGGACCTTCCACTAGCAAAGAGATAACAGCTTCTTGAAGGCTTAGCTAATTCTTACCATTTTCTAGTAATAAGTATGTTTTAAATAAGATACATACAGTTTTTTAGACATAATTGTATTGCATACATAATACACTACATTATAGTGTAGACACAACTTTTATATGCACTGAGAAACCAAAACAATTATCTGATTCACTTTATAGTGGTATTTACCTTGTTGCAATGGGCTGGACCCTATTCCGCATCTCTAAGTTTTGTCACTACAAGTTAGTCTATAAAAGAATTTTCAAAATATAGTCTTTATTATCACTTGTCATCTGGAGGTTACCATATTCTAGATCATGAAAAATCCTGAATGGCAACCTTCTCAATTTAAGCTGTATTAAGTAATGGGACAAATCTTGTTCTGGGTATAAGTAAGCCTGGATTTAGAATTCTGCTCGGTAAAAATAGTTAATCCTTGGGCTAAGGGCTAATTTTTACATGTTGTAGAAAGTTTAAATACCCAGAGCATACAAACGTTAACCTGATTAATAAATAATGCCAATATAGTTGTTTTGTCAATATTACTTGTAAAAATCAAAAGGGTAAGAAAACTGTAAGAAAATAAAGAAGTAATCTGTGCAAAAGATTAAAATTAGTTACGCAAATGCAAGTTCTTATGGTTAATTTTATAATTATTCAGTGATCATCAGCATCTGGTTTTTAAAATTAGAAACAAATTGTAGCCTTTGTTGCTATTAATCAAGAGACGATGAAAACCCATTTGATTATTTGTCCAAACAGTTTGGTGCTCCATAGCCCTGACATTTGCCTTGTTTTCAAAAGTTATTTAAAAATTAGTAGCTTTCCTGAAATTTCAGGGATGTTTATATGAATATATTCCTGGGAAATATATGGCTCAATTTTACATACCTGAACATCCTTTAGTTACAGTAGTGTTACAAAGCTGCCTTAAAAGCATTCTTCTTAAGACGTCATATTTTTTAAATTAAAGTGATCTTTGAATGCATTGAAGTATTATTTGCTTTTTTTGCAAGTTTCCTTGAATTACCATGGTATGTTGGTGCATTTCAGGATAATAGACTCCATTAGACAGCTCAAATAAATAGGGACTAATTTAAAGAATACAAAAATATATTTTGTTATTGTAGAATACTTTTTTCTCCACGTCATTAGGAGATGAGTCCAAAGGTAATGATGTTTATGGTACATAAGAGTCACCACTGAGGTGACATAGTTCTCGTCAGGGCACTGAGAGATACACTGGATATTGTTTTTGGAAGAGTTCTAAATCCTGTATTTTTTTTTAGATATTCACATTCCTAAATGCACTAGTATGCAGAACTGGATTTTAAGTATTTCAAGTCATATTTGTTGTGTAAGTATTCATTTGATATATTTTTATGCTTAGAAGTACATAGTAAAAACAAACATTGAGCCAATATCGCTATTAAATTAGAGATCAATTATAAGTCTCACAGAAAAACTGAACTTTAACAAAAAGCTTTGGGGAAATAATGAACATTATTTGTACTTGGAAAAGTGGACGATCATCTAAATGCTACTATAGTATATTTTATAACCATGTTACAATTGCCTTTCATTTTTACTTGCAGTGATACAAAATGGCAAGCTGGTGTAAATATTCATAAATAAAAGAGTAGAGATAAAAATGTATGTGCTATATAGAAAACTCTGAATTTTTTGTTTACATTATTCATTAACTACAGATGTAGCAATATAATGGAATTTGGGATTTGCCATTGAAGTTATGTGCCCCATATTTCTATGTGACTACATAAACTACTTAAGCAGTATACAAGTACTTTAAAAAAAATTGAAAATATACTGAATGTTCGGGTTGGATGAACCCTACAATTTGTCCAAAAGCCTAAGAAATTCATTCACCAGAAAACAATTATAAAAAGAAAAGTCTTTGACATTTTACAAAAAATCACATAATTCCTATTGCTTTCCAGTTCATTTTCCTGAGTGAAGTTAACCATATACCAGATAAAATGATTATTACATTTTTAATTTTATAAATTTGGGGATAATTTTATGGAAGAATCTTGTGTTTTCACACAAGGCTATTAGCTTTTCTAAGAGAGAAGAATTTGTCAATTAATGTATCTCATGCAACCATATTGCTCAATTCTATATCAAATCAATTTAGGTAGAACTTACATGCTACCATCAGGGAGAAAAGAAAAAGAAATCACGGTCTCTGTCTTCAAGAAGCTACAATCTTACAGTGGAGATTATATATGTATATATAATCACACGTAGCTGTGTGCTGCCTTCAGTACCATACATAATTTTGAAATAAATAATATTTATTAGTAATTTCAAGTTAGAATTTAAAAAGAATAAAACTGGCCATGATTCCACCAAAAGGTAATAACTATATTAAAAAATAATATATGCACATAATACAAAAATTCCAAGGTAAGAAAAGTTATTATTAGAAAAATATTCTCTCTTTTCTAAATTTGTACTATTTCTACCATAAAATGTAACTGCTATGAAAAGTCATATTTGTAATTCTAGAATTTATATTTATCTGGTAACATATATGTATTTACTCATAAAGTGATATATATTATTTAAATTTACACAAAATTAGTTATACTGTATGCATAGTTTTGTATCCATTTTTTCTACCTAACAATATGACTTAAAGGTTGTCCTATTTCAAACATGTACTTTCCCACTGTATTAGTTTATCAAAATTTCAGCAATTTGTGTGTTTTTCAGATTGGCTGTGACAAACGTCTTTTAATGTGTTTCTTGGCTAAATTTCACTAAATATTCTGCTAGGATAAATGTTGCATCAGCTCAGAATTGTTATTATACAAGATTTTAGGAATAGCTCCATTAGGTAATTAAATGTGCCATTAAGTAAATCCTATCACGTTAGTTCTGGCACAAGTTGTCTCCAAGCAGTGAATGCACTATTAGTTTAAACACTGTGGGACATCTTACTAGGTATTTTCTATTGGAAACAGACATTATTTCCAAATAATTCAAGGAGAAAAACTGCAGAGAGGATTCTGATTGCCTTATTTAATTTTTCAGCCTATTGTTGAGCTGTTCTTGGTGTTCAAGGTCATGAGATTAGACCTGGGTTCATGCCTGATCTTACATGGGGTTGGCAGCTGGTGTTGGGCCCTGCTGAGACAGAAGAGAAAAATTCTACTTCCCTCACAAGGAAAAAGATGCTATGAAGAAAAACTCTATAAATGTCTATCACAGCAGTTATATGTTCATTTTTAATAACACACTTAAAAGTTAAGCCTTTAAATCATGTCCATTAACATCATAAACCCATCTCTTTTTTTAGTTAGAATTTTTCTCATACAGCCATTGAAATTGGTAAATGCTATTTCTGTCTTCAAATGTCCATAGAGGAAAAGAATGCTCAACTTCACTCACCAGAAAAGAAAAAGAATGAGAACACCTCCTCAAGACAGGATTCACTGATTGCCTTCTGTGGAAGGTGCCAAGATTTTCTCTATTTTGCATGTGGCAGGCTTACAGGGATCAGCAGTTTAATGTTTTTAAATTTCAGTATAGGATGAAGATAATAGAAACCCATTAAGCTTCAAATTAGGTTTTATTCTTATATCCAACTTTTATCGATAGTAATGTTCACCTTTGATCTCTATTTATCTGATGCCTGGTTCTCATTTCTAAATTTTGAATGAACCCTCAAAATCTCAACATTATTTTGTTATTTAGAAGCTCCAAGAAATAAGTACAAATATCAGTTTGAGTACTGAAATACTAGATGGAAAATTGGGGGCTTTAAGTGATACCTTTAGTTTAAGAAGATTTTTACTGAAATAATTCAATTTCTAGAGTTGGCTATACCAATTTCACTGTATCACAGCCTAGGTTGCAGTTGCTGAAGGAATTCCAATATTCTCCAGGCATCAGAAAAAGATTTATCTAGCCAAGACTTGCATAATAAAAAGTTAACAATATAATTTTTTTGGATTTTAACGTCTTTAGACTCACTTTTAGTTGTTAATTTTACAATTATATTTAAGGGAACAATGATCTCATTTATGGACTTTAAATTTAACTGGAATGTGATAATGTGAGGAAATAAATGGTATTTAAATTTAGCATATTTTAATAATGCTGACATTTTACCATTTGGAGTAATTTGTATACGCATTTGGATTCATCACATAACACCCAGAGCCAGCTCAGAACACATGGCTGGATATATTTGCTGTAAGATTTAGATTAGGGTGTGATTACTTTTGTCTATAATGCATTGAGGCTTTGGGATAAAAGCTAAGCTTCCCATCAGTAATATTGGTGTGTCCGGAATTGGTGGGTTCTTGGTCTCACTGACTTCAAGAATAAAGCTGCGGACCCTCTCGGTGAGTGTTACAGTTCTTAAAGCGGCGTGTCTGGAGTTTGTTCCTTCTGATGTTCGGATGTGTTCAGAGTTTCTTCCTGGTGGTGGGTTCCTGGTCTCGCTGGCTCAGGAGTGAAGCTGCAGACCTTCACGGTGAGTGTTACGGCTCATAAAGGCAGTGTGGACCCAAAGAGTAAGCAGCAGCAAGATTTATTGCAAAGAGCCAAAGAACAAAGCTTCCAGTGTGGAAGGGAACCCCAGCAGATTGTCACTGCTGGCTAGGGCAGCCTGCTTTTATTCTCTTATCTGGCCCCACCCACATCCTGCTGATTGGTAGAGCCCAGTGGTCTGTTTTGACAGGGCGCTGATTGGTGTGTTTACAATCCCTGAGCTAGACACAAAGGTTCTCCACCTCCCCACCAGATTAGCTAGATACAGAGTGTCCACACAAAGGTTCTCCAAGTCTCCACCAGAGTAGCTAGATACAGAGTGTGGATTGGTGCATTCACAAATCCTGAGCTAGACACAGGGTGCTGATTGGTGTGTTTACAAACCTTGAGCTAGATACAGAGTGCTGATTGGTGCATTTACAATCCCTGAGCTAGACATAAAGGTTCTCCAAGGCCCCACCAGAGTAGCTAGATACAGAGTGTCGATTGGTGCATTCACAAACCCTGAGCTAGACACAGGGTTCTGATTGGTGTGTTTACAAATCCCTGAGCTAGACACAAAGGTTCTCCAAGTCCCCACCAGAGTAGCTAGATACAGAGTGTCCACTGGTGCATTCACAAACCCTGAGCTAGACATAGGGTGCTGACTGGTGTGTTTACAAACCTTGAGCTAGATACAGAGTGCCCATTGGTGCATTTACAATCGCTGAGCTAGACATAAAGGTACTCCACGTCCCCACCAGACTCAGGAGCCCAGCTGGCTTCACCCAGTGGATTGCGCACCGGGGCTGCAGGTGGATCTGCCTGCCAGTCCTGCGCCCTGCGCCCACACTCCTCAGCCCTTGGGTGGTCGATGGGACTGGGCACTGTGGAGCAGGGGGCAGCGCTCGTTGGAGAGGCTCCGGCCGCACAGGAGCCCACGGGGAGAGGGGGAGTAGTGAGGGGAAGGCTCAGGCATGGCGGGCTGCAGGTCCTGAGCCCTGCCCCGCAGGAAGGCAGCTAAGGCCCAGCAAGAAATTGAGCACAGCAGCTGCTGGCCCAGGTGCTAAACCCCTCACTGCCCGGGGCCGTGGGGCCGGTCTGCCGCTCCGAGTGCGGGGTCTGCCGAGCCCACGCCCACCTGGAACTCGCGCTGGCCCGCAAACACCGGGCGCAGCCCCAGTTCCCGCCCGCGCCTCTCCCTCCACACCTCCTCGCAAGCTGAGGGAGCCGGCTCCGGCCTTGGCCAGCCCGGAAAGGGCCTCCCACAGTGCAACGGCGGACTGAAGGGCTCCTGAAGTGAAGGGCTGCGCCAAAGTGAGTGCCCAGGCAGAGCAGGCGCCAAGAGCGAGCGAGTGAGGGCTGTGAGGACTTCCAGCACGCTGTCACCTCTCACTGGGAGCATTCACAATAAAATCTTATGACTGGAGATGAGGAGAACCACTTCATGAAGGTGAAAATCTTACTTTTATTATATATTTTTGCTAAACAGCCTCACCTCTGGTTGACTATAGGATCAATTGTTAAGCCCAATAGGTTAAGAAAGCAGGAAGATACAGAAAGTTGGGGGAATGAATCCCTAAACTCATCTCCAGGGAGGAAAAAAAAAAAAAAAAACATGAGAGGAACGTATTTGCCTTGCCCCCTGTATCAAAACCTCTAGGCCTGACTCTTACCCAAAGAGGAGTAATTCCTCAGGAAGGAGCCATCGATTTAACTGGGAAGAGTACAACAGGGAACTGAGCAAGAATATCCAACTCAGCTCTGACTTTATTTCCTGAGGCTGCTGTTCTGAAATTGCCCAGTTCTCTTCTCATCCATGTAGTAAGATCACTGAGGCAGCTTCATTTCCTCTGCTGTTTAAACAGCTGTTGAAATTACTTTGAATTCAGAGAGGAGGTTATAAGAAGTACAATTGACTGCAAATAAGGACGTGTTTAAAATGTAAAGTTTTAAGACATCCCCAGGGATATTTTGTTGCTAGCCCTCGAAATACCTGAATTAAACCAGGCAATTTAGCAACAGAAGAATCTTTCTGGCTTGGGACCAATACAAGCGGTCACCAAGGGGCAAGAAACAGTGGTCACAAACAAGCTCCCATTCAGTATACTGTTTGATGGGCTATTTAGGGCCATATACCTGTCTCTTGGTTCTAAAGAGCTTAGATACAGTTTTGGGGTTTTTTTTTTTTGTAAGTCTTTACATCAACATGAATTTTTCTCCTCCTATGTTTATTCTAGCAGGTTGGTTAACTTTGACCTTCACCTCTGCAATGTGGTCTCAGCAAATCAAAGCTTTGTCTATTTCAACCTACCATAGGTGTCTTCTAAATCATTGTCCCCACACATATCATGCTTCCCAGGTACCAATACTACCAGTGTCTTATATCCTTCTTTGAGTCTACTAGAGTTCATGATTTATTACAATTATCATACATATGATTAAAATATTTTGAATAAAATTTGCAGGCTTAACATTGGAATTTTTAGTACCAAGGAGTCTTAGCAAATAATAAAGTTTTCATTTACCACTGGAATTTTTTGAAATATTTCTTCATTTCTCTGTTACTATCTCTCTAGCAATATATTTCCCAAAGCATCAGTGCATTTCCTTTAAAATAACAGACTGTACAAATGTAACCCAATATAAATAAGTGAATATCCCAGTGTATCCAGAGTAACTCATTGACTTGAATCAGAAAAAATATTCACAAATACAGTGTGCCAATTTTAAATAACTACGTGGGCAGGACCACAGCTATTTCTTTCTCTGTAGTATTTGCATTTCTAAACTTATTTTTTCTTGAAAAAGACAGATAAATATTATAACAAAGAAGTCCAACAGACCAGTAGAAATCACAAACACATGACCAGTTTTCAGCACTGATATAAGTTTCCCTTTGTTCTCTTGCCCAGCCTTTCCAAAATCCTGTTAAAGTCAGTGTAGGCTCAAAGCTGATCACTTGTCTCGTTCTTACAAATCATTTCCTTAAAAGAGTAAAAATTATCAGACAGCCGCAGTAGTTTAGCTTACAGGGAAATGTAGAACGTCATTTTCAAGGTAAGTGTGCAGCTGTCTTCCTGTCACTTAAGGCTTTTTAAAACAAATCTAATTAAATGTCTACCAACAACAGTTGACAGAATAATTCTTAGCATACTAATGAAATTTGTCATAAGGCAACAAAAGCACAATTCTCCTATAGTTTGGTTCTTGCTAGCAAACCTGGCTTATTTCACTTAATCAGTTCCATCCATGTTGCTGAAAATAAAATTCCATTCTTTTTTATGACTAAATAACATTCCATTGTGTGTAGCACATTTTTAATTCATAGATTAATAACTAGAATATATAAAGGACTCAGACAATTCTATAGCAAAACAACAAATAACCTGATTTAAAACTGGGGAAAAGATCTAGACAGACATTTCTCAAAAGAAGAAATAAAATAGCCCACAGGCATATGAAAAAATGCTCAGCATCACTAATCATCAGGGAAATGCAAATCAAAACCGCAATGAGATATTATCTCACACAAGTTAAAATGGCTATTATGAAAAAGACAAAAAATAATAAATGCTGGCAAGAATGTGGAGAAAGGAGGGAAACCCTCATATCCTATTGATGGGAATGTAAATCAGTACAACCACTACAAAAAACAGTAGTGAGATTCCTCAAAACCTGAAAACAGAGCTACCATATACTTTAGCAATCCCACTGCTGGGTATATAGCCCAATGAAAATAAATTAACATATTGAAGAGCTAGCTGCAGTCCCATGCAGTTTTTCTTTGATGTGTCTCAGGTATTGAGGCCCCTAGTCAGATCTTCCTTCCTCTGACTTTTGGGACCTTCCTTGGTTTAGTCCAGTGAATTCTCAGTTTTAAGGGAGAGGACTAGGGAGAAACAAGGCTACTTCCTCTGGGTTTCCTATAGAATTTATTCATGGATAATGAGGAATTCCTTTATAAAGACAGTGTTTTATAATTGCCTTTGTGACTTACTTGTCTTTATTTTCACAATAGCCTTTGCCATGAGAGTTATACAAGGAAGATTGTTGAGTGAAGGAATACTCTTGCTAGAGTAGATACATCCACTAAAGGTGATTTTTTATCCTGTCACTCATACTGTGTCTCATAGATCAAGACGAGTATGGTAAAATCTCAGGTAATGACAAAAATACTGAGGTTTATAATTTCATTTCTAGTATTCAATTTAATTGTGCCTTGCTTCTCAGAAACTTAAATATCTATGTTACCGTTTTAAACATTAAAGTATCTTTCAAAGCCAAGATATTTTAACATGCCTCATACTAAAAGAGATTTATAACATTTTTGTTTGGACATGAACAAGTAGTTTGATAATTTAGGAATTCCGAGAGTTCATGGGAAAATAAAACTTTAAGCTTTGTTTTACAGTTTGAAAGAATAATGTATAGGAATATTCCAGAGAAGCTTTCAGAAAGAAGATGAGCTGTTACTACATTTACAATTCAATGTATTTTGATACCTAATTAGCTTGAGATAAATATGAAGGTTGAGGGATCAAGCATGAGTAAATTGAGGGATCAAGCAAAAGATTTAGGGATCAAGCATGAGTAAATTGAAAAATCAAACGTAATGTTTGAGCAGTTTTATCCATCACAAGGAGTGTTTTGATGTCAGCATGGGCCTGGCACATAAACAATGGCTCATACAAAATTGTACATTTTTGATAAAGTCCCTTTATCTCTTCAATATTAATAACAGGGAAAAGGAAGTAGTGAGTTTACTGTGCAAAA
This sequence comes from Symphalangus syndactylus, assembly GCF_028878055.3. Taxonomy (NCBI): domain Eukaryota; kingdom Metazoa; phylum Chordata; class Mammalia; order Primates; family Hylobatidae; genus Symphalangus; species Symphalangus syndactylus. The sequence goes on from NC_072428.2 coordinate 115,290,346, forward strand.
CAGTAGTATCTACATAGAAAAAAGTTAAAAGACTAATTACCATTAACCTTAGCATAGAAGACATAATTTGACCGTAAATAAAAAAAAATTCTATGTGCTTAAAATTCCTTAATTTTATTTTTATTTGGCAGAAATATTAGCGTGCAGTCACTGAAGGGAGTGAATAAAATATGAAGGGCTAAACATTTTCAAACTGAGCTGCAACTCCACATTCAAATTTTGGTTAAGATTAGAAAACAAAGTGTTAAAACTGAACAAGATAGCAAAGCCCTTCAATAATAATGTAGCCCAAAATATTTTAGTAGTCAATATTTCTCTTCAAAGTAATAATCCATTTTATGTACTTTGAAGAAAAATATGAAGACTACATAAAATGAAGTTTAAAAATATAAATGGGAGAATAAAGGATCAACAGGTTCAGACAAATGGAAATTGATGACAGTATACATTTTTTAATGGTTTTATTGGAGTACAAGTTATATAAACTGCATATATGGAAATTTAAATTTGATAAGGCTTGGCCTATATGCATACTCATGAATCTGTTTTATTCTCACAATAAGCACAAGGGACATATAGTTCAACCCAATAAATTTCTCACGCCCCTTAATAATCCCCCCAGTTTAGCCACCCTCACCCTACTTACCTGTAATCAGGCAAAGACTGATCTGCTTTTGATGCTAGAGATTAGTTTGCATTTCTCTAACGATAAATACAATTGAACATCATTTCACATGCTTAGTTGCCATCAGTGTGTTCCTAGGGTAAAATGTCTTTTCAAAGCTTTTGCTTGTTGTTTCTTTATTTAGTTATTTAATTTTTAGACTTGGGTAGTTTTGTTGTTGTTGTTTTGAGACGGAGTCTCGCTCTTGTCATCCAGGCTGGAGTGCAGTGGCGCGATCTCGGCTCACCGCAACCTCCGCCTCCCGGTTTCAAACAATTTGAATTAACTTGGGATGAAATTTCATTCTTTTTCCTTCCTTCCTTTTTCCTTTCTTTCTTCCTTCCTTTCACTTTTTCAGCCTATGCATTCTGTATTGTTTCAGCACTATTTATTCAGAAGGTTATCCTGTCTTCTCTGAATTGCCTTTGAATCTGTGTTAAAAATTGGTTATCTGTGTGTGCATAGGTCTGTTTCAGGACCCCCTGTCATTAATGTTTTTGTCTATCTTTACGCCAGTACTACTGCATTCTAATTACTGTAGCTTTAAAATAGTATTAAAATCAGGTAATGTTAGTTTTTGAACTTTGTTTTCTTTTTCAAAGTTGTTCTGGCTATAGTAAATCGTTTCCATTTCTAATTTTGCAATACCCATGCCAATTTCTAATTTAAAGATCCAGCTGGAATTTTTATTGGGATTACGTTGAATCTACAGGTCAATTTGGGATAACTTATGTCCTAAAAATGATGAATCTTTGGACTCATGACACAAAACAATTCTCTTTTTATTAAGGTCTTTCATGTCTGTAAGCAAAGTTACCACAATTTTCAGTGTATAGTTCCCGCGCCACGTTTTTTCTATTTTTATATTTTTCGTTTCTATTGATAATGATATTGTTTCCTTAATTTCTGTTTCTGATTGTTGCTAGTATAAAGACTATAATTAGTTTTTTTTGGATGAATCTTGTATTCTGCAACCTAAACTCACATTAACTCTAATAGCATTTTTATATATTCCATCGCATTTTCTACATAGGCAATCATGTTTTCTGTGAATAAAGATGATTTTACTTTTTTCAGTTTCTGTCTCCTCTTTTTCTTGTCTTTTGAACTGGCTGGAACTATAGTCCAATGTTGAATATAAATGATGATAATGGACTTCCTTGTTTTGTTCCTGATCTTAGGGGAAGAGTGTTTAATTTTTTACTATTAAGTTTGAGATTAGCTGTAGGTTTTTCTTAAATGTCCTTTATCAGGTTCAGGAAGTACCCTTGCATTTCGTGTTTGCTGAAAGATGTATTGTCATTTCTATTGGCTTTCTTTGTTTTGTCTTATAATGAGAAATAGGTGATTTTCTGTGTCTATTTAGAGTACTATATGGTTTTTCTTTTTCAGTTGTTATATAATAAATTAGATTGAGTGACTTTCAAATAATAAGCCAAACTTGCACTCCTGGGATAAAATATATTGGGTAATGATACATTTTTATATATAATTTGGGGTATGATTTGTTAATATTTTGTTTAGAATTTTTGCACCTATATTCATGAGGCACATGGATTTGTAGTTTTATTTCTTATAATGTCCAGAATAATTCTAGTATCTTGAAATAAATTAGGAAATCTCATCTTTTTAATTATCTGGAAAAATTTGTGTATGTTTAGTATTTTTCTTTAAATGTGTATAGAATTTATTATTAAAATTATATGAGTCTGGAGTTTACAGAAAAGTGTTTTTCTAAACAATAAATGCAGTTTCTTTAATAGATATACAGTTGATGCTATTTTGTTTTGAGTGTACTTTTGTTGTTGTTTCAGAGAATAAAGGTCACTGTTACTTCATTACTATTACTTCACCTTGATGGGTAGAAAAATCCTCTTTTCTTTCTATTTAATAGGTCTAGTTGGTATTGTTAAAGGGTACACCTAGCCTGTGCAGAGAAACCATGCATAAGAAAGTGCAGAAAAAAACTTTTCTCAGATAAAAAAAATAAAAAATATAAAAGATTAGATTAAAATAAAGCTTATGCATTTTAAAGTGAAGTGTTTAAAATTATAGCAAGAACAAAATTCTGCTATCTACTGTTATAATAGGATATCAACATTAAAATAAATGGTGCTTTTACATGTTTGAAAAACTCATTTATCTTTACTTCCAAAATATATTTAGGAATTATGTTCTGAGGCCTGAAAATCATAAAATTAAATTTCTTTGAAACTATATCTGAAGAAATTATTCTCAATTGTAAAACACTTTTGAAGAAAAATTTTTTTGACAATTTTTGGTTTAATTTCAAAAAAGTTATGACTGAAATTATTTCTAGATTTACAAATATATATTGTTACAGAAATTTAAAATTATTTATAGACTGAAAATTTAGAGAAGATCATTATTGAATGATACATCTAAAACCATATGCTGGCTTACTCTGATGAGAGAGATAAATAGTGAGAAGAGTTTATCAAGGGGCTTAGATAGATCAGTGACATCTTATTTAAAACAAATCTGAAGTTCTATGTGACAAAAATTAAGATTTCCAAGAAATCATGTCTCTCTTATCATATCTGGTTTTTGACAGTGGCATCACATTTGGATAAAGAGTTAACTATAAGTATATACACTACTCCAGAATATTTTTAAAAATGTGGTTCAATTACTTAAAAATAGCTTAGCTAGAATGCCAAAAACATTCCATTTATACGTTTCTTTAAAACCCATCAAATTTTTTTTAATAATGCATGTATGTATGAGTGTATGTATGCATTATACAAGAAAAATAATGGAAAAGAAAAATAATCAAAAATATATTTCATAAGTCTAGGCATTTAAAAATTGTCAGAAATACAATTATCAGGGTCCTATTTCTTGTCTTATGCCTAATAGCTTTTTTTAACATATTTTGAAGTATAATAAATTAATGGCTAGAGATTTTCACTTGGGCATCTCCTTCTGGTTCTATAAATATGAATGGTTTTTCTGCAAAAATTAACTAAATTCAATGAAAATCCCAGTTCACCAAAATTAGCCAAAATTAATATGATTTAAATTTATCTTCTGATTATTTCAAAAATTAAGCTCATACAAATGCATACTAGCTATTTTGCTTTTTTAAGAAGAAAAACACAAAATCAAACTGTAATAGAACTTGAATTCTTACCTGTGTGATAAAATTTAGGAATTATGAGTCATGGTGGTCACCTAGCAATTGAAGCTTTGATGATATGAATTGCAAATTTTTCTTCTTTTGTATTTTTTTCATTACTTAGTGTGCTCCCAGAAAACTCATTATTGGTCAATTAACATTTTTTGGTTTACTGATCAATTTACAAATATAAAATGACAAGTGTTCCAGTGTCTATGTTGTTTGATCTCAGTAATTAATTCTCAATGTTTATCAGCACAAAATTATTTTCTATTTTAAAACCAGTCATATTAATTAGTTTCTAGTATGTAGATAGCAGTAAGTATGTTTGTCAAAATTTAATTTTCTCTTCTTGGTCTCAAGTAAGTAAAATATATGACTTTGTATTATTTTCTTTGCAAGCCCTAAATTTAAATTCAAAACCTTAAATCTATGATATGGTGTTATTTCAGCTGAATTACCATTTCTAATGAAATTAATGCATAATCAATATGTAGCTAGTTTCTATTTCTTTTGCATAAATTCAGTTGCTATTTAGTACTATTCAATATACTCATATATGAATGCTTATTTCAAAAATGTGAAGGTATAATTCCTGTTATATGTGCTTTATTTTAGATATTAAAAATATAAAAGATTAGTTTTGAAAACTTTCCTCTGATTCAGCAGTTAGGTTTAATTCTTCAATGCTCTTCTTTTTTTATTTTCAAAAAAGGTCTAGGTCATCTAAATTTGCATCTTACAAATTTGATTTTTACATTTAACAGATCCAGTGATTAATCAATATGTCTGTGAGTGGCTAAATTTTATTGCACCATTCTGAAAAATATAAGATTTGTCACTCCTCCGAGAGACATTTAATATTTGATCTGGTTCACATGAGAGAATTCTAAACGGATAAAGAAATCCCTGAGGAAGGCTGCAGAAGACTTTGGATGTCTTTTCTGGAACATGTAGTTTTATGTAACAACATACCACAGTAATGGGCCTTCTTCCATAATTCATAGAAAGCCATTAAATGATTTAGTATCCTTTTGGTTTTATCTATAGCACTGTGAACTACTTCAGTAATCAACGTGCTACCTATTCAGGCATTATCGTTCATTCAGTGCGCTTTACCTTGTCTCCTCTCACCTCACTTCACCTTGTCTCCTCTTACCTCACTTCCATGCCTATTTATCTTCAGAACATGCAGCCCTTTCTGTTCCTTCAACCCATTGGACTTCATTAGTTCATTTCTTTTTCAGACATGACCAATTGCCACTTTAACTTTCTAAGTCTTCAAAGAGTGCTGTATTTTAACTTTCTGTGTTATGAACTTTGTTTTCCTGTCCCTTATTTTGATAGCTTAAATATTATCATTTCATTCCTTGCTGTCAACTCTAGCTTCTTGATCACTGTTTCTAAAACCCCATGTTGTTTGAGGTATCCACATACAAACTTTTTCATAACTAAATGATATGTATTTTTATAATTTTAACTTTAAAGTGTTGCTAAAAATGAAAATAAACAGCATATTTTTTCCCATTTAACATCTGAGCATACATATTTTCATGCATTTTTGGTTAAAAAACCCCTCCATTTCTGCATAGTTTATTTTTCATATCTTTATTTTATTTTAGGCTTTGTGTATTTTTGATAGAAAAGTGTTTATAAGACAGATTTTCCAATCAATTTTATAATTCTATTCTAAATAGTGTGATGTAGCAGCTGTTCACAAACAAACGTCTCATATTTTCTAAGCAAATATCAGTTTGTGTTGTTTGTCTCTTAAACTTGAAGAGAAAAATCTCATAATAATGACGGCATATTTTTCATTCTAACTTTAAGGAAAATGCAGTGTCTGGAATGTGATTCCATTATCAAAATCTAAGAGACAAAAAATTTACACAACCAAAAAGATTTAATTATATTTAGTACATAAATACATTAATCAATTTTAAAACTACAATGATGATATTTCAGATAAACAAAATTTTTACATGGTAGAATCAACAATCTTTAAAACAGATGCAAATAATTAAATTTATGTTTGAAAATATACACATTTACTTGGGGGTGATACTTATGGTATTAGAGAAGAAAGAAAGTAGAATATTAACAGGTTTTATGAAAATATTGTAAATTCTAAATTTGTTGTAGTACCAAAGGGGCACTTAATAATTTATTGATCTACTTTCTTCATTTTGTGTAAGTTATAAAGAATATAATTTTAATTGACATTGTGTCAAAACTGACAGAACCTACAAAATTCAAGATGGAGATAAAACTCTGATTTCACAAAAATTGAAATACTATCTCATGTTTTCTATTCCAGTCATATAGATTTATAGCATAAAATCAGAGACCCTAATAATTACAAAGAATTCTTAAGAAAACCTATCCAAACAATGTAGTAAACCCATCTACTTCATCTCAAATAGGTGGACCTGCAGCTGCTTCTTAGTTGACTGGTAAGGCACTCACTAACACATAGAATAAGCTATTCTGTTATTGTTGGGATGTTTTCCTTATACAGAAATAAAATTTCGCTTTTGCAATTGCTACTTACTGGTTTTAGTTTATTAATTTGGAGCTGAGTAGTGAGTGTTCAATTTCCCTAAGTTGTCATCCAATTATTTTAAGGCAAGTAAATCCTCAAATCTCTTTTCTAAACTAACTTATAATCCTAAATTATTTTACATAATCATAAATTACTTCAATCAAATGCTCATTTGATGAATTAAAAGGCCTCTATTTTCCAAATCAGGTTTAATTGTGGTATAATTTACATACAGTTAAAATTCACTCACTCACAAAATACAATTCAATGGATTTTAACAAATGATTTCCGTCATACAGCTACCACACCAATCAAGACAAGGAGCATTTCATCAACACAAAATGTTTCCTCTTGCTGCTTTGCAGTAAAACTCATCCACCCACCCACAGCCAGTAGTTAGCAGTGTCTTTTATTATTTTTTTTTTATCATTTTATGTGTAACCGATGCATGTTTTGAACATGTGGATTGTTTCGTGTTCTGGGCTATAAAGTTGCTATAAAAATCCACATACTGATCTTCATTTGAACATATATTTTCATTTCCATTGGGTAAATACTCAGAAAAAGAATTGATTACTCTATTTTATGGTAAATGGAGGTTTAATTTTAACAAAACTGACTAACTCTTTCCAAGTGGTGATGCAGTTTGGGGCTCATTATTATATTTTACTCTTTCTCTCTGTCTTCTACTTATATTACCATGCCTTAATTACTGCAGCTTTATACATCTTGAACAATTTATTTAAAAATGTATTTTGTCTTTTTTTCAGAATATATTTCAGGATACAGAATTATGGATTGACAGTGTGTGTCTTTGTATCCTTCTCTGGATTTTTTTTTTTTTTGAGATAGAGTCTCGCTCTGTCGCCCAGACTAGAGTGCAGTGGTGCCATCTCCGCTCACTGCAAGTTCCACCTCCTGGGTTCACGCCATTCTCCTGCCTCAGCCTCCCATGTAGCTGGGACTACAGGCACCCGCCACCATGCCTGGCTAATTTTTTTGTATTTTTAGCAGAGATGGGGTTTCACTGTGTTAGCCAGGATGGTCTTGATCTCCTGACCTCATGATTCGGCCTCCCAAAGTGTTGGGATTACAGGCGTGAGCCACCGTACCCGGCCTCTGGATATTTTTAAGTTTTCCTTTTTTATGTTTTGGATACAGTGTCTGGCCCTGTTGCCCAGGCAGAAGTGCAGTGGTGCCATCTTGGCTCACTGCAACCTCTGCCTCCTGGGCTCAAGTGATCTTCCTACCTCAGCCTCCCGAGTAGCTGGGACTATAGGAACGCACTACCATGCTCAGCTAATTTTTGCATTCTTTGTAGATTAGGGGATTTTCCATGTTCCCCAGGCTGGTCTCAAACTCCTGGGTTCAATCGATCCACCCACCTTAGCCTCCCGAAGTGCTGGGATTACAGGCATGAGGCACTGCCCTCAACCAAGTTATTCTTCATTAATTTTTTAATGAGTTTTCTATGTAGAGTTTTCCTTTTATTTATGCTCTTGAAAATTTTGAGATTCTTCATTCAGTAAGTTAATTTTTACACTATTTGGCATTTTTAGGGATCATTGCTGTTTTAAATAATTATTCTACTTCTTCTAGATCTCCTCTTCTTTTGTTATTCCAGTGTTATATATGTTAGACTAATTAATGTTTGTCCAAAAGTTCCTGATGTATTTTTGATTTTTTTCAGTCTCTTTTTTTCAATCTTTAGTCTTTTTGTTTGTTTTTTAGAATGGGTAATTTCTGTTTATCTGTCTTCAATTTCTCTGATCCTTTCTTCTTCCATCTCTAATCTACTGTTATATTAATATAATTCCAGTTTATTTATAATTTCATATATTTCCTACTGCAATCAGAAATTGTAATTTTAAAAAAGATTCTGAGTTTCTTCAACTGTTCACTCATTGCAGCCATCTTTAATTTTCTGTCATTGCACATATTTCAAATGGCCCTTTTAAAACGTTTTTTTTTTTTTCCTGCTAATTCCAAATGCTGAATCATCTTGAGGTCCATTTTTCGTGATTGATTTTGGTTTTCATTTGGGTCACATTTTTCTGTGCCTTCATATTTTTAGTAATTACTAACTTACAAACTTAGCAATAATCCTCTACATTTGATTGCATACTAAGAATTTTCAGTGATGCCATGTACAGAATCTGGCATCTATTCTCTCCTCCAAACACTTTTGACATTTGCTATTATGTACTTGGTCATCTTAAAAACACTGTGAAACTAGTAGAATGTTGGCTTAAAATTTGGTTACTGTAGATATGTCTTATTTTTTCCAATCTTAGGGATAATTCTTATTCCTGGCATATGGTATGTACTCAGAGAGCATTACCCAGCTGGGGGTTCAATGTAAAGCTCAGATTGTCTACTGATACCCTCTAAGTAGTAGAATTCAAACACTAAACTCCATGTTCTATGTTGTGCACAGCAACTAAAATCTATGCTCAGGTTTTAGTCTTCTGTTGTTTTCAACTGGATTTCTCTGTCCCATAAATGTAAAGATCATGAATCAGCCACAAATTTGAGAAGGATATATACATATTGTGTATTTGTGTATATACATATACATAACCTTACTTCTCTGTGATTTCCTTCCATCTGCATTTTCCTCCCCTGCTTTACAGTGATTCTGACAGCCTCCATCTTCAACTTCTGATTGAGTTCTAAGGGTGTTCTTCCATGTGACCCATAGAGGGCCCTCCGAGAAGGAGACATGTAAACATATATTTTCAAGGGTTCCTTTCTTTCAAGAATCAAAACGTGCCAGTCTCTGCCTACTTTGATCATTCCTTCAAAAATTGAATAGTTTTTTAAACATGTATTTTGAACGGCATTTAAAATTAATATCTGTGGGAAAGTAAGTCAGTACAGATTCCTGAATTTTCCAGAATCTGAGACCTTCTTTGAGGAATCCCTGTTGAATAATATTATATGATAGTTCTCATTACAAATGTATATTTGTTAGCATAACAAATTCCTCCAAAATGTAGCTGCTTAAAACAACAGGGATTTATTATCTCACAGTTTCTGAGGGTCGGAAATTCAGGTGCAACTTAATTTGTGTCCTCTGCCTCAGCATCTCCCACAAAGCTGCAATCAAGCTCTAGACCAGGTGCAGTCATCTCAAGGCTTGACTGGGAGAAATCAATCCGAATTCACTCATGTGGATATTGGATGGCCTTACAAGAGCTACTCTTATGCTCACTCACAGGGATGCCGACAATCTGAAGTTCTCAGTGTATTTGGTTGGAGATATCAGTGCCTTGCCACATAGTCTCTAAGTAAGGTTACTCAAAACAAGGAAGCTATCTTCCTCCAGAGTGAAGGCTCCAGGGGAGAGTGAGCCAGATGGAATCCAGTCTTTCTGTAATCCAATTTCCGAATCAACACCTTGCTATTTTTGCTTTATTTTATTTGTTAGAAGAGAGTGTCACTGGGTCTAGCCCATATTGAAGGAGAGAGGACTATACAATGACATGACTCATCAGGAGTCATCTTAGGACAGACCCCCAGGGTGAGAGAGATATACACACATCATGCGGTATTCTTTCAAGGAGTCCCTGTGGGGAGGGAGAGTATATGTATTTTATAAATATAATATGTAACATATATGTGATATATGTATGTGATATATAATATGTAATATATATGTGATATATGTATGTGATATATAATATATATATATATATGTGATACACACACACACACATACATATATCACATTAGGCCAGAGTTCATACAGGAGGAGCATCCATTAAACAACCTTCCTGCAATTACTAGAACCTAAAACCCTTTTGAGGCATTTTCTGTTGAATACAATTATATTTCCCATTACTTATGATTACTATTTATTTTCTTTAATGGCATAAAATACATGATTATTATTTCCCCTATAACTTTTATGTTAGTGGGCTGTGATATAGTTATTCCATTGGTTCCTCTGTTGAGACCAGTTTGCAAAGTCACAGAAAAAATTATATATTGATAATACCTTTTTTGACTTTATAAATGCCTTAATAGCTAAAGTCAATAAACTCATTAGACTGTATTAATGTATTTTTTTACAAATTTGCTTATTTTATTGTTCTTTCATTTTTTTCTTCAGGGAGCAATCATGCTCTAATGGTGATATATAATTTGTCTAGTGAAGAAATGAATAAAGAGTTGAAAATTAATGACCTTATTAAACTAAAAGTCTCTTTGTAGGACAGCCAACTGCAGCTAGGCTAACATGTATAGTATTTCTGTGTGTTTGTGTATAATTTATCTTTAATAGGCTTTAGCCATTAGCTGTATGTCTTATATACATGTCATTTTCGTAACTTTATTAACTTTATATTTAGTACTCCAGATTACTTCTACTTCAATTCGATAACTATATTCATGCTAATGTTCGATGGGTAACAAATCTGATAATTAACTGTATATTTCACAAAAATTGATTCAGGAAGAGAATTAATAAGTGGTTATACATATATATTTATAGTTTATTTCTAGTACATAAAAACAAGTATATATTTTTTTCAAGCACAATGGATTGGGTGAATGGTTTGCTATTGAAGTCACATTGAAGGGATCACCTATTCTCTGAATCTCCATGGATATAAAGTCATCTGTGATTATTGACATTAGAAAAGCTGATTACTGAAGATGTGCTTTAGTTTCTGCCCCTGTAAATTAAGGCTAATAACACTTCTTTCGTACCATCACTAATGGGTATTTAGAATTAATGAGTTAACATTTGCTGAGTTTTTTTGAACTCCTCAAAGGTGTTATTAGCATTTTAAACTTAGTCTCAAACTGCTTCACACATTCTCAGAAACAATTTCCCTAGTCAAGAGAGGGGCAGATAATAAAAAACAGCAACACTAGTTTTTTGGGGGAGAATATTTTCTATAGCTTAGTTTTAATTACTGCAAGACAGCCTAGATTTGAAAAAAAAAACAAAGTTGATAGTATAGATGTGAGAGTTTTCTAATATTTGATACCATTACTTTTCATTTTGACAGCGTGTTAATTTATAACGTATAGCCCCTAAAATTCCTCACCTACTGGTGGACTGAGCTGTTGTAGAATGTTGTTGCTGTTGTGTGTGTAGGCTCTTATACAGAGTTATTTTTAAAAGCCGGTGCTTACCCAGAATATCTCAGGCTTCCCACCAGTACTGCATCAAACTTGGAAATACTCTCGAATCTTCTCTTCTGTTTCTTTGACTTATTGCTACCAGGGCTGCCTATTCAGTCCTTTGGTCTCATTGCCCAAGATCTAGTCTGAATAAAGGAGGGAAATTCTGGTGTCCTCAGAGACAGAGGTGAAAGATGGAGGGAGGAAAAAGGGAAGGTTGGGAAGTTGGATATAAAAGTAAATACACATGACTTTGCTCACTTTACCTCCCTCAGGAGGGCTCTCATGTCTGGTCATTTTTTTTTCAGATGTCTCTGGTCTGATTCTATTTTTTATACTACCTAGTGATCATGTTTCTCATCCCAAATCTCCCCTGTGGCTCTAGTTTCTGACATGAAAGTTTCAAACTCAGGAGGAGTCTGAATCTAGACATTTATTTGATGTATTGGTATGTTTTATCTAAATCTCATATGTAGGGAGGAATAAGGTCTTAGTATCTGTGTGAAGGGCATGTAAATGGGATTTGGGCAGAAGCTAGCCATCTTTCATGTTACATCTGATTTAATTTATTGCTTTATTGTAGAGCAATTTATTGCAGATTGTCTCTATATTTGTTTAATATCCAATTTGAGATTCAAACATAAGCTCCGTGAGACCTGAATCCATATTTTATTTCCTAATGAGTCGTTTGAAACTAGCTGACGGCCTAGTAAATAATAGTTATCCAAGCATGTTTTCATGACTGGAGGAACATTTTATAAAATAACCACTTCTTTTTCAGTCAGAGTTTTCCCACCTCCCACTCCCCACTTTTCCACATCTATCTACATGCATACATATTGATACCACACCTACCAGTTGCTAAAGAGTGTATCCCTCTCTCTCCCTTTTCCTTGCATCTGACTCAAGCATAGGGGGAAATCATCATTTGCCCTAAGCTATGTGTGGCGAGTGGCATAGAAGCCTAAAATAAGGAGAACAGAAGAGCAGGGACCTAATGGGCAGCAATGGAATTTCACGGATTTGAGGAATCATGAGTTTGCTTACTTTTTCTCCATTTTCCTAGGGTAATTTATTTGTGTATTATTAATATTGTACTGAAAGATAATTCTCTGGTTACTTCCTATTCCTAAACTGAGTCCTGGGAATGTCATGTTAGTTCTTCCTTGACATGTTGCCACTTTTGCTTTTGGCTTGGAATTCTCACTACCATGACATACCATAGAACAGAAGTGCATTATAGCTTTTCTCAACAAAGTAAATGAAGCACATAGCATACCATAATCCCTTAAGCATATTTATAAGTAAGACTCTTAATACAAATGAGAAAAAGGAATCTTAAAAAGGGTCAGTCCATGCATTCACAAAAAAAATGTTAATAGTCATCAGCTTTTCAGAGATAAAATAGAGGATTTTGTGGGAGGGTAAGGTGATATGGGGAAATAATGCAACGCCAATTTGAAAAGGAGGAAAGACACTTAAGGTTGGTGTCTGGATCTCTCAGTATCTCCCAGCTCAAGTTTTACACCATGGCTGGCCAATAAAAGGGGTGCCAATTAACCAGAGGAATGCTGAAATCAGTGCTACTGTCTTAGAAGTCCTAATAAGCCACAAGATGTGGAGTCATCCCCTTTAATATTTAAACCATAGCAGTGTATCTCAAAGCTGCACTTCTAGAACTAATAACTAGCTACATGTATAACCTGCTGTCTTCATTTTATTAATCTCATAAGATACAACTGCACATCTTATATGACTTTTGGACATCAGTTATTTTGTTAGAACTAGTTTTTATTATAACTACAAGTGTGATAATAGTAACAAAAGGAATACATCAGTATAGTATTGAAGTGTATTTCATGGGGCCTAACATTGGTTGAGTTGGTATTTCACCTGTTCAGTTCTATTTTGAGCTGAGTTAAATTTACGATGTCACTTAGGAAGGCAACCATTTCATGCAGTATTTTTTAAAAGAAAATATATTGTGAATGCCAAACCATTGATGAAATGTGGTACATATACACCATGGAATACTATGCAGTGATAAAAAAGAAAGAAATCACGTCCTTTCTAGGTACACAGATGGAGCTGGAGGTCGTTATCCTTAGCAAACTAATGCAGGAACAGAAAACCAAATACTGCATATTCTCAGTTATAGGTGCAAGATAAATGATGACAACACGTGGATTCATGGAGTGGAATATACTGTGGGGCCTGTCAGTGGGTGGAGAGTGGGAGGAGAGAGCGAATCAGGAAAAACAACTAATGGGTACTAAGCTTAATACCTGGGTGATGAAACGATCTGTACAACAAATTCCCATGACAAAAGTTTGTCTGTGTAACAAACCTGCACATACACCCCCCAAACTTTAAATATTAAAGAAAAGAAAATGTCAATTGTGGAATTCTTTGACTCATTATTAGGGCCCATTTAATCACAGGCCAAATCAAAACTTCTTTACTAAACACAAAACTTGCCTTATATGATATTTGGCTTAAATAATGTTCCCTAACACCAGCAAAAACTCAGCATCAGGTCCTCAACCATATTTAGGTAACTAAGATATACGCATAGTTTGTAAAATGGTACTTCTTTGTTCAATCATCTTTTAAAAATTTTAAATGTTAAGATTGGGTTTTCACCTAAACATTCACTTTGAGATATTCAAAGATTTTAATTTTTCTGCCTTAAGTAAAAAAATTATGGCAGAAAACATTGAAGGGAATCAGCTAATGTGATATGGTGCTTTTAGAAAACCATATTATTTGGCAATCATTGCTTATTTCTGTTCTTATTTTCTGTGTTGCCTAACCAGGAAAGTGAAGTCTTAACAGCTCGGGCGATGTGGATTTGTGAGGGTATTTCCTGGGCTGTTGTGGCTGCTGCAGATGCTGCTGGCTCATGAATCTTTCTAGCATTGCAGATACCTAGACTTGATCCTGCAGAGTAATTGAAGTGGTCAGATGCTTCTCCAGCTCTGGCTTATCATGAGCTTCTGTAAGATGATGTAGGAAGGCAACAATAACTTTCCAGAATACTTCTTCCTTGCCAGCCAAAAGCATGTGCCAGAATAGATTGTAGATGCACGAGAGTCTTTGTTATAGTGACAAATAGATCATAAGGAAGGGCTATGAGTTGAGAATAATTGCTAATTGAATTGATATGTCATATCTTTTCCAAGTCATTCTTTTGTACCACATTAGTGGATGACTTAAGTAGCAGTGCTCTCAAAAAGAGTGCTTCTTTAGCCCCTCTATCCCTATAAATTTATGCCTCAATCCTTCTTTCAAGCCCCTTGTTCAGTCTCATGCAAAGAAACTGTTTCAAAGGAAGCACTGATTTTTATTGGAAACAATGGAATCCAATTTCATTTAAAGTAAGGATATGTCTCATGTTAGCAGGGCCTTATCATTATTACTTTCAAAATTTATATTCCCTGTGATTATTTTGTGAATAAATTGTCATTCTTTTTGGGCTTAGCTATCATTATAAATACACATTCAATTTTTTCTTAAAGAAAATATTGGAGAGTAGAACTGTTTTCGAGCTCGTTAACACTGAATAATATTTACTAAAAGATTAATGAAAACATGGTTGGAAATGTATACATTAAATAAATGTATTTAATTATAATGATAAATATAATTTAGAGACAAAATTATCATCATAACGATAGCATCTAAAAATATAACAATTCCAGTAGAAATTCAGTTCATTATGAGCAAAACCACCACATTAGTTGCTTGACTGAGAATAATCAAATGCTACTATCTGTTAATCTGTTTTTTGCCCACTGTCCTAACCTCATTGCTTATTCTGGTTTATGGTAGGAACTAAATAAACATCCTTTGTATAAATAGTGAATGATTTGTCATTATGCCGATCTTTCTAAGTAGCTGAGCAGATACTGCCTAAGTGACTAAACCTCATGTGCTTTATGGTTCTGTTTCCCTGGCTGGCGCTCCCTCTCACTAATTAGCATTATTCTCTTCTCCAAACAACCCTTATGCCCTTATGCCCAGTGACTCAATGTCTGATTCACATCTATCACAGCCAAGCTACATAGTATCAGTTTAACTTACCTACTTCTCTATTAGCCTCCTCAAATGTCTTTGTCTCTTTTTTCAGAGTATGTACTTATTTCTTCATCAGAGTCCTGGTGTATATCTGTGTGAAATTAAAATATTTCAGAGCAAGACCTAACATTTTCAGTTGCAGTGGTCCTTTTAGACAAGTCCTGGGATTGATATACCATGTACTGTGACACTTTCTGCCCCATCCCTTAGTCATGGCAAAAAGAAACATTTATATATACATATATATACACACACACACATATATACACACATACATATATATTCACATATATTATATATTCATATATATATATATATAAAGTTTCTTAGAGGCAAGAAGAAAATAGGAAAAAACTTTTATTTTCTCAATTGCATAGAATATAATCAGAATTTTGAACTACAATATTACTCCCAAATATATGTGACATTAAATTTTGCCCACTTCTTTTACTCCCTGATAGGTAGCTAACAAGAGACAAAATTCATTCTGAAAAGCAAAGAGGGTGGGGCATCTCACAAAACAAGAGATTTAACATTGTATAATTTCTTGTGGTTACTATGTAGTTCTAAAGGGTAAATGGCTGTCTTATCCATTTGGACTGTTGTAACAAAATACTATAAAGTGATAGATGGCTTATGAACAATAGAAAATTATTTCTCACAGTTTTGGAGGCTGGAAAAGTCTATGATTAAGGTGCCAGCATATGTGGTGTCTGGTAAGAATCCACCTTTTTTTTTTCACAGATTGCTGTCTTCTCCCTGTAACCTCATCTAGAAGAAAAGATGAGGGAGCTCTCTGGGGCCTCTTTTATAAGGAAACCAATTCCACCCCCTAAAAGTCTTACCCCCCAAAAGTCTCACCTCCAAATACTATCACAGTGGGGTTTAGGACATAAACATTCAGTCTATGACAATGCCCTTCTAATAATTAGATTTTAGATAATGAGATAACAATATAAATAATTAGATTTTTCTGATTTATACTTAAACTTCATTTTAACATTGACTTTTATTTTCTTTAATTAGTGTAATAATTTACACACCAATTCTCTTCAGAAAATCAAGAATTAAACACATATATTTTTGTATGTGTGTTTATACATACACAAAATACATATATTTTTTTAAATTGGTCATTTATATTATTAATATTTATATCAACATGTTAATATATGTTAATATTGTTAACAGAATATTTTATGTTACAAATACTATGTTTCACATGACAGGTATGCCATCATATTTTATATGATAAAAACAATTATTTTCATGTAACAGGTACCATGTTAAATGCTTCATATTTATTATTTCACTTAATCTTTGACACGGGCATCTGATTTTTAGAGATTACTGAAACAAGAAGAGCTGGTATCATTCCTACTGAAAGTATTCCAAAAAAGTGAGGAGGAGGGACTCCTTCCTAACTCATCCTATGAGTGCAGCATCATCCTGATACCAATGCTTGCCAGAGATTCAACAAAAAAAGAAAACTTTAGGCCAATATCTTTGATGAACATCAATGCAAAAATCCCCAACAAAATACTGTCAAACTGAATCCAGCAGCACATTGAACAGTTTATCCACCACAATTAAGTGGGATTTATTTCTGGCATGAAAGTTTGGTTCAACATATGCAAATCAATAATGTTATTTATCACATAAGGAGAACTAAAGACAAAAACCATATGATTTTCCCAATACATGCATAAAAGCCTTTCAATGAAATTCAATATCAATTCATGTTAAAAACGCTCAACAAACTAGGTGTTGAAGGAACATATCTCAAAATAATAAGGGCCATATATGACAAACCCACAGCCAACATTATACTGAATGGGCAAAAGCTGGAAGCATTCCCGTTGAAAACTGGCAGAAGAGAAGGATTCCCTCTCTCAACCATTCCTAGTCAACATAGTATTGGAAGTTCTATTCAGGGCAATCAGGCAAGAGAAAGAAATGAAGGGAGGATGTCAAACTATCTCTATTTCCAGACAACATGATGCTATATCTAGGAAAATTGATAGTTTCAGTACAAAAGCTTCTTAAGCTGATAAATAACTTCAGCAAAGTCTCAGGACACAAAATAAATGTGCAAAAATCACTAGCATTCTTATACACCAAAAAAAAAAAAAAAACGTAAAGCCAAGAGCCAAATCAGGAAAAATTCACAACTGACATAAAAAGAATAAAATACCTAGGAATACAGCTAACGAGGGAGGTAAAAGATCTCTACAAAGATAGCTACAAACCACTGCTCAAAGAAATCAGTGATGACATAAATAAGTGAAAAAACATTCCATGTTCGTAGATAGGAAGAATCAATATTGTTAAAATGGCCATACTGCCCAAAGAAACGTATGGATTAAATGCTATGGCTATTAAACTACCATTGGCATTCTTCACAGAACAAGAAAAAACTATTTTAAAATTCATATGAAACCAAAAAAGAGCCTGAATAGCCAAGGCAATCCTGTGCAAAAAGAACAAAGCTGGAGGCGTCACATTACCTGACTTCAAACTCCATTACAGGGCTACAGTAACTAAAACAGCATGGTACTGGTACAAAACCAGAAATGTAGACCAATAAAACAAAATTGAGAACCCAGAAATAAGATCGTACACCTACAACCATCTGATCATTGACAAAACTGACAAAAACAAGCCATGGGGAAAGGATTCCCTATTAAATAAATGGTGCTGGGATAACTGGGTAGCCACGTGCAGATGATTAAAACTGGACCCCTTCCTTACACCTTATACAAAAATTAACTCAAGATGGATTAAAGGCTTAAATGTAGAACCAAAAACTGTGAAATCCGTGGGAGACAACCTAGGTAATACTATTCAGGACATAGGCACGGGCAAAGATTTCATGATGAAGATGCCAAAAGCAATTGCAACAAAAGCAAAAATTGACAAATGAGATCTAATTAAGCTAAAGAGCTTCTGCTTAGCAAAAAGAAACTATCAACAGAGAAAAGAGACAACCTACAGAATGGGAGAAAATTTTTGCAAACTATCTATCTGACAAAGGTCTAATATCCAGCATCTATAAGGGACTTAAATTTACAAAAACATTAAAAAGTGGGCAAAGGACATGAAAAGACACTTCTCAAAAGAAGACATGCATGCGGCCAGCAAGCATATTAAAAAAAAGCTCAACATCATTGATCATTAGAGAAATGAAAATCAAAACGACAATGAGATACCATCTCATATCATTCAGAATGGCTATTATAAAAAAGTCAAAAATAACAGATGCTGTCAAGGTGGTGAAGAAAAAGGAACGCTTATAGACTGTTGGTGGGAGTGTAAATTAGCTCAACCATTGTGGAAGACAGTGTGGCAGTTCCTCAAAGAACTAAAGATAGAATTTGCCCCAGCAATGCCGTTACTGGTTATATACCCAAAGGTATATAATTATATTGTAAAGACCCATGCACATGTATGTTTATTGCAGTATTGTTCAAAATAGTGAAGAATATGGAATCAACCTAAATGCCCATCAATGACAGATTGTGTATGGAAAATGTTGTACATATACACCATGGAATACTATGCAGCCATAAAGAAGAATGATATCATGTCTTTGCAGAGACAAAGATGGAGCTGGAGGTCATTATCCTTAGGAAACTAACACAGGAACAGAAAACCAAATACCACATGTTATCACTTATAACTGGGAGATAAATAATGAGAACACATGGACACATAGGGTGGAACAGCACACAGTGGAGCCTATTGGAAGGCAGAGGGTGGGAGGAAGGGGAGGATCAGGAAAAATAACTAATGGATACTTAGCTTAATACTTGGGTGATGAAATAATGTGTACAACAACCCTCCACGACACAAGTTTACCTCTGTAACAAACCTGCTTATATACCCCTGAACTTAAAATAAAAGTTAGGAAAATAAAAATAAAAGTGCTTCTGGCAGAAAGACAGGCAGACTCTAAGCTAGTCCTAAGTAGAGGCTGGAATATATCAGGGTGGTGGTGTATATGGAAACTGAAAGAGCTGAACTCTATAATAAAGTACAAAGTTTTGGGCTCAAGTTGCCAGGGAAGAGAGTCCTATTTCTGAATCTGACACTGAGAATCACCTTTCCCCAAAAGGCTACGCTAAAGGGCTCCATGTTAGTACTTCCCATAGCAACTGAGAAAGAAGAGTTCACCTATGCAACTGGTTTGGACTCCTCCTCCTCTGGCACAGGCTGGGTGACATGAGCAGTGCTTCACTACCTCACAGCCCAATTCTTCCATGGCTGATGAAATGTGCCTCAATCCAAGAAATACTTGTCCCTGAAAAGACTTCCTGTGTCTCATATCTGCAAAGTGTCAAGGAGAAGAACATCTTTACTGAGGAATGCCCAGATTGCCCAGAACAGGCTGACTAGAAGCCTGTTCACCGGAAAACACAGAAGCATATGCAGCTAAATCACTAAAATTAAGCAACTGCAGGGGGGCTAGGATTATTGGGAATGTCTGACTT
This sequence comes from Symphalangus syndactylus, assembly GCF_028878055.3. Taxonomy (NCBI): domain Eukaryota; kingdom Metazoa; phylum Chordata; class Mammalia; order Primates; family Hylobatidae; genus Symphalangus; species Symphalangus syndactylus. The sequence continues at coordinate 115,310,391 of NC_072428.2, forward strand.
CATTCAGCTCCAGAATTCTGGCTCTAGCTTTCCATGTCCTAGTTACAACTGGATTTCTGACAATTCCGACCCAGTCATTTCACAAAATTAAACTTTTCAGATCTGGGTTCCCTCCTCAATGCATGCATATACAGGACTGGGAGACCCATGGATGCATAATGGCTAAAAAGAGGAACTTTGAAAAAAGATAAACTGGCTTTGTCATCTTGTAGCTAGCTAATGCTGGCAAATAGAGATAAAAACAGCAGAAATATTTTTACACTGTACATAGAATGGAGTGATACAATTTTACTCCAAAATGTTAACAGACATGAATTTTAGGTGGTACTCAAGACCTGGCATAATTTTATTCCTCTCTAACTAAAGAAAGTCTCTCAATTCCTTGCTCTCTGGCCACTGTGAAACATTTTTAATTTTTAAACATGTTATATGCTGCATCAAAATTTCTTGAGACATTAAATTTTGATTATTTTTTCTTGATTATTTTTAAACTCACCAAGTTGTCAAGATTTTCTGTTCTCTTGCTTTGGGAGTAGCAAAAACAAAATTTGCAAGCCACTTGCTTTCTTCCATAGCCTGAGTTATTTAAAGATTTTGTGCAAGGTGAGTAGGGAGGGGAAGAGTCTGTAAGGGTGAGGATTTGATGGCTGTTAGGGAGCTTTGCCAATGGAAGGGGCCCATGGCTGGCTTCCTCGTAAGGCCCCATGGAGGATGTTTAAAAAATGTAAGAATGCTGTAACTTGGGAGCCAGGGTTCTTTTCCATGAAGTGTTCTCTATGCTTAAAAATGTACAGAATGAGCAAAGCAGCTGGACTTCAAGGTATGACAAAGGCTGGACTACACACATCTTTTTTGTGACTATAATGAACTGAACTGAAAAGGCTTTCCTAGTTAAGGTTCAGGTTAAGATCACTGCTGTCATGTGGCTGAGAGAAATGTGATGGGAAGCCAGGATAATAACAGAGATTGAATCTCCCATTGCCTTGCAGAATTGGAGTATTGGAATCATTTTTAATTTGCTTCAAGGGAAAATAGAAAGTAGTATTTCTTCCTCATCTGAATTTACAGCATAAGCTTGATATGCGCATCACTTGCTCCTTTCTACCTCAAAGCTTGAATGAATCGTTATCTCTCTGGTTCTTACCTCTTAACTACTTTATGGTCTTCACTTAAAAGCCATTTTCTCAAGGAAAGTTTCTGTTACCCTCCTTTCCAGACTGAGTCAGTTCCCTCAGTGATAATATTTACTGGCCTTCTGTATAAAATTATTATAATTTTATTTAAATAGTCAATAGTTATTCATAATTTACTGTCTTTCTCACTCCTCCTTCTGCAACAATAATACAAGTTCTAGAGTATAAGAGCTTAATCTTTGTCGATTATTGCCCTCTTTCCAAACACCTAGCATAACTGGTATCATTATGCAGGGCAGGCACTCAATGCGTATTGATTGAATGAAAGAATAAATATAGAAGTGAATGGCCTAAAGTAAATTTGACTTGCAGATAAAGATATCTGCATGAAGTTATGTCTGAATGATATTATTTGGGGATAGTAAGAAGAAAATGTCTAAGACAGATTGTAAAACACTTAGAAAATACTGGGATGGCACTGAACACCAACCAATTTTCCACCAATGGTTCTTGAGAAGGCTGTCTCTCTCATAGACACTAGTCTCCTCAAGCCTGATAGACCCAGACTCCCTACCCACCTGTCACACACACACAAATACAGAACACACAGGCACACATGCATACACATATACTACTGCTACAACTGTCTCAGAGGGTAGACAGGGATAGTCACCTAAAGAACAGAAAGAAGAGCCTGGCGCGGTGGCTTACGCCTGTAATCCCAGCACTTTGGGAGGCCAAGACAGGTGGATCACGAGGTCAGGAGATCGAGACTATCCTGGCTAACATGGTGAAACTCCGTCTCTATTAAAAATACAAAAAAAAATTAGCTGGGCGTGGTGGCAGTCGCCTGTAGTCCCAGTTACTTGGGAGGCTGATGCAGGAGAATGGCGTGAACCCAGAAGGCAGAGCTTGCAGTGAACCCAGGTCATGCCACTGCACTCCAGCCTGGCGACAGAGTGAGACTCCTTCTCAAAAAAAAAAAAAAAAAAAGAGAAAGAAGACATTATTTACAATAGCCTTGATCATTAACTGGTGATTATATTACTTACTCGTGTGACCCTTTTAAAAATGTCTGTTTTATCTACTTAATTGTAAACTCATGATAGGATTGCATAGGGATGATGTAAAATGTAGACACTATGCCTATTTTATTCACTGCTAAATCTCCACTGGCTGGTACGTAGGTGACATCAATAAATACACGAATAGAAATTAAATACATTCGTTAATAAATAAATGGATATGGTAATAGATTTGGTTGGGTAAATTATTGCCAGCAGGGAAAACAATAAATGAGAAATACACAGTAAGCAACTTAAGGAAAAGATGCTTTTAAGTCAAGAGTAGCAGTTGGTAGCAAATTGGTAACTTGATATGTGTTATATAAATGTCACATTTTTTGGCTAAGTTATTATTACTTTGAAAGAAAATGTACTTTTAAAGTATTTTTGTATTCTTAAATTTAGCATTGTGTCTAACACATGAAAGTGAGTTAATATTGTTTGGAATCAATATACCAAGAGATGGTATAATTTAGTCCTTTTAGAGTCAGGCTTGGCAAAAACCGTGAGACAGCTTCTTACCACGCCACATGCAAATCCTGACACTGTGTTTTCCCTTCTTTTCTCTCCAGTGCAGTTTTTATTCTCCACTCTTTCTGATGCCTTCAGGGTTTCTTTCACAGGCACATCCAGAACAAGCCATTGGTGTTACCATGGCAACAACTAAACTCTAGATTTGATGCTTGATCTTTCCTACTTTTATTTTCCTCTTCAGAAAGTACTTTCTCTCTGCCCTAGATCACTGACATTCAAATAGGCCCAATTTCAAAGAGAAACAGAAAAAAAATAGGTAATCAGTACATTGTAAAAAGGGTCATCAGTAAATTCGACTAACCCCTGTGAATCAGAAAAACAAGACAAAATAATTGAAATCTCTAACAACTCTAGATAAATTGTCTTTTTCCCCGAACATTGTTTAGAAATTGTTCTAAAGTTGTTATCTAACAGCTTAAGACCAATTGTTTCCCCCCTCCAAGCATTTTATGTGGTGTGTGTGTGTGTTTGTGTAGATCCAAGGGAATAAAAATACTAAGGGTTAATGTCAAACAGTTGGAAAAAAATTCAAGCGTCGTCAAGGAAAGGATAAACCATTCAGGGAATTAGCAAAGCCAAGCCTTCCCAGACTAAGCCCAACTCAGCTGCCTCCCATCCCTCTAACAATTCCCTTCCGCACTTGGGTATTTCCTAACAGCTGAGGTTGGCTTTTTACTTTTATAACTAAAATAACAAATGGCAGGAATAGATCTTCATTATTTGATGTTAGTCCCAACTGGATTTTATCCTCTGAGGGAGCAGAAACTGGGCTGTCTATATTTCATGAAACTCTTCATCATTAATGGTGAAAATTGGATTTGAGTCAAGCTCCTGCCTAGAAATTCATTTAGTGGTGGTAATAAAAAATAGGTATTTGACAACTTATTTCTTCTCATCCTCAGCCCAATAAGTGAAAAAGGACAGCAGCTCCATGATGGTGGGCTCCTCCATGATGGTGGGCTCTTGCACTATTATGGCTCTTTGACATTGTCTATACTTTTGGCATTGTTTGCCATGATGAAGAGCTAGCAGACAAAGAAAAGTGACCCTAAAATGCGCAAATCAATCTTCTTACAAATTCTTATGCTTGGCAAGCCCTTATAGCATGGCTTAATTTAGAATAAATAAATAAATGAGATCAAAGTCTTATTAGCTGAATAGTTTCTCATCATCTAGAATAAACTATGTATCGTAAGAGAAAAGATAAATTTTTGTGGAAGCAAAATGTATATATCCCTTTACCTGAAGCAAAAACAGAGAAGTACATATGGAAACCCTGAGGCAAGAAAGGGTTTCCAATGCTTAAGAGTCTAAAAGAATCATCATCTGGATCTAGAGTGTGCCAAGGGAGGGAGCAAGTGGTATGTTATGAGACTGTAGAGCAGACAGGGGATTTCTGCCCTTGCCATGTCATCTACCTGTCCTTCCTTTGCTTAGATAGCCTCTCTCACTTTTCAGACATACTCAAACAAACTTGGACAGCTTGAGCCCTCTATGACATGCCTTAAAGCTGTAAAAACAAGACATTGTTTTAAAAGTGGTCTTAATTCCCTGCAAAATATGTTGCTAACATATAATGCAGGGTAATACATGATTTTAAGTACTATGAAAAAAACTGCACCTCTCTCACTCACATGAAACATGGAAAATTCTGATTCAACATATAAGATAAAATCTAAAATTTATATAGTAGAGTCTATGTCATTTGTCCATATTAAGAAGATGAGTGCTCTGTTTTTGTTTTATTAGCCATCCTTGCCCTAGAATGAGTAAAGGACTCAAGAGCGGACCTTACTATGAGGAAGAAGAAGGGAGAGAAAAAGAGTATATCTCTCTGAAGTAGTTCAGCAGAAGATAACAAATATTACTGGAAAGAGTTGATGTGAAACCTGTGTACAACTTTAGGTAGAGCCAGTTGTTGCTTGACCTAATTCCTTCACAGCATGACCAAGGGTCCTAATGAAATATCATATACAATTGTCCAGTTTTCCTTTGGATTTTGATTTATATCAATGCTGAGGTTGATTATCATCCCATGAAGTGCTGATAGCAGCAGTTAGATTCAAAGATATAATCATATCTGATAAAATTTCTATAGTCAAATCTTTACCACTAACGACCTACAACTGACTATAAAAAATACGCAGAAAAAAAATAATTTTTAAAATGTATATTAGTATAGTAATACTGGCTTTGTTGAGAAATTTGAGGTACATATTTTGTTTCATCCCCAGATCTAGTCAATTCAGCTGCTTTGAACATATAGTTAACCCAAAGTAATATTTAACTTTTTTAATGTATACTGAACAAACTTTTATTCCTGGATGGACATAGTGATGTAATGCCTATTATAAGGCTATGAGAAAAGCAAATGTGAGACCTGGAGGTGAAAAACTACAAACTCATCGGCACAAAAGTGGGAATCCACAGTGGCCAAGCAGGTGAGTAGCTATCTTCACACATGCAAGGCAGTTTTATGGCATCACAATGAAACTGGAATTTTGTGCATAAATATAATCATATATTTAGTTACTAATTTATATGAAGAAACCAGTTGCTCTGAGTTAAAGAAGATAAGGAAATGAACATATGCTATGATACACATTTCAAAAATAAAACATGTTTTTAATACGAGAGGACAATAAAAATGTACTGATGGTGTTGAGTAGCTGAGTTAGATAGATTCTTTAAAGAGAGAAAACATAATAACATTTTCAATATAACAGAGGCCTTAAAAAATCAATGTTTTTCTTTATAGTTCAATTCACAGGATATGTAAAGACATCAGTACTTTTCTTAAGGCATTGTGATTACCCTTACACAATAATCCAAAGATGAATTCATGAAAAATAAGCATGACTGATCTTGCAATCACTCGGTACAACCTTGTATTTTCTTTCTTTCTTTCTTTCTTTCTTTCTTTCTTTCTTTCTTTCTTTCTCTCTCTCTTTTTCTTTCTTTCCCTTTCTTTCTTTCTTTCTTTCTTTCTTTCTTTCTTTCTTTCTTTCTTTCTTTCTTTCCCTTTCTTCCTTCCTTTCTTTCTTTCCCTTTCTTCCTTTCTTCCTTTCTTCCTTTCTTTCTTTCTTTCTTTCTTTCTTTCTTTCTTTCTTTCTTTCTTTCTTTCTTTTTCTTTCTTTCCTTCCTTCCTTCCTTCCTTCTTTCTTTCTTTTCTTTCTTTCTTTTTTGAGATGGAGTCTCACTCTGTTGCCCAGGCTGGAATGCAATCACTGCAACTGCTGCCTCCCAGGTCCAAGCGATTCACCTGCATCAGCACCCTCCACCACACCTGGCTGATTTTTGTGTTTTTAGTAGAGATGGGGTTTCACCATGTGGGCCAGGCTAGTCTCAACTCCTGACCTAAGGTGATCCACTCGTCTTGGCCTCCCCAAGTGCTGGGATTACAGGTGTGAGCCGTCGTGCCTGGCCTAACCTTGTATTTTCTTTTTTTTTTTTTTTTTCTTTCTTTAAAGGTTTCTTTTCCATTCCTTAAAGTTCACAGGATAAAATATGACTAGTTCCCCTTATATTTCTGACAGTTTATTGTTAGAGATTTGTGAATGTGCTTATATGATTATAAGAATACTAATTAAAGTCCCATACCAGAATGAAGAGGAATCTAAACAACTAATTTCTGCCATTAAAGACTAAAGATAGAGGTCACCTTATGCAAGATTTTGGAAAAGGCAAAGGTAAACTTTCTTCATTTGTGCTAGCCTTCCATTTTCAATACCACTTTTAGACTTGGGGAAGGAGATAACTTGCCCTAGACCCCATGCTAGAGAGCAGTGATCCTCAACATATATATGATCAAATACTGAATTTGCATTTCTAATTCTTTGAGGTTAAATATTTTCATAAAATGTAATGATATTATGGCCATTCCGAAGTGCAATAAAATTCTTTCAGTGCTTATTCTCAATATCTACACTTTCCTTTTGACAGATGGTTCCCAAGGGCATGTGCACTGACATCAAGGTGCAGAACTTATTTTAAGTAGCACTACTTATGAGGGCTCTACATCTCACAAACAAAATAGAAAGACAGTAACTTTAGTAAAAAGTAAATTGACACTTCTGTCATTAGGTCTGGCAGTCAGTGCAGGCACCATACGACTCCCAATTCTAAACATCTACTCTCAGGATGGATACCATTCAAGCCCAAGGAAAACAAATGCTTCTCATCTATGGACTCAAGTCCCAGAAAGTGGAGAAGTGAGTGTACCAAGTGCAACAAACGTTTGAGCATTGTTGTGCTGCCAGTATTGAAGACAGCCACTGCTTTGAAGTGTGGGGAAGAGGTAAGCAAAGGTAGCATTTTCCTAAGAGAAAAAAAATTAGCTTGTCAAGTATTTCTTCTTTGTCAGCATGACTGTAATAGGTTCCTGCATAATAAAATGTTATTTCCCAGTAATGCCAAACATTAATTCTTTTCTTTCTCTTTTTGTTCTGATACATGGTCCCAGAGATATCTGATATCATGGCATAGGTCATATGAGGAACATAGGACAAAATTAAACAATTAAAATTTCTTTTAAATAAATGAATTTGCATATTCATGTATACATATCAATCACATACGTAAGAGAAAGTATTAAGAAAATTACATATTTTGACAATTAGATGAATATTTATTGCTAGGATAATAATAAATTATATTTTAAAGAAAAAATATCAGCTTTATAAATACTATTAATGTAAGATTTTAAAAATATTTATTTTTGAAAAGTTTTATATTTACAAAAAACGTTGAGAAGATAATACACAGAATTTCCATATCCTCTATACTCAGCTTCCCCAATTATTAACACCTAACATTAGCATGGTATATTTGCAATAATTAGTAAACCAGTATTGAATCATTATTATTAACTATTATTAACTATAGTGCACACAGTATTCAGAATTGCTTAGTTTTTTCCTAGTTATTTTTTTTCTTTTCTAGACCACAACTACTACATTTAATAGTTGTGTCTCCTTGGGCACCTCTTGGCTCTTACCGTTTCTAAGGTTTTTCTTCTTTTTTATGACTTTCACGGTTTTGAGGATTATTGGTCACATGCTGTATAGAATGTCCTTCATTCTGAATTTTTTTTGAATGACCACACTGGTTTTATGGATTAGGGGGAGGAAGATCTCAGAGATGAGGTACCGTTCTTATTACATCATATTAAGAATACTTGACTTATCACTATTAAACTTGATTACCTGGCTTGAGGTAGTGTTTGTCAGATTTGTCCATTGTAAAGTTACCTTTTTTCTTCCATTTCCTTATTATACTCTTTAGAAGGAAGTAACTATGTAGATCCTGCACTTCAGGAGTCAGGAATTACACTCCACCATTTTGAAGGTGGAATATCTAAATTATTTAGAATTCTTCTGCATCGATTTGTCTATTCTTCATTTATTTGTGTATTCAATTGTTATCTATATTATATGGACTCATATATTAATTTTATACTTTGTAGTATAATCTAATATTTATTTAATTTTTGACTTTGCCTAAATGGTTCCAGCTTTGGCCATTGGTAGCTCTTTCAGTTGGTTTCTATACCCCTTTGACATAGCCTCATTATATTTTTTTAAATTTCTGCTTTTGTTTGTTTGTGTTTGTGTTTTGTTTTGTTTTACCACTTGCTTACTTCATGACACTAAAAAAAATGCTCCAATGGTTGTATATAATGGACTTTTCCAAAGAACCATAGTTTTTAAAATTTGAGAATAGTATTAGAAACCAAGAACTGAAGAAAAAAAAAAGAGACCCGGAATTGGATGCTATGTGTGCCCATTGTCATGGGGCTGTGATATATACGTGTATATATGAACTCACTTATATACATGTATCTACAATATTTCTATATGTAGTCATCTTTATCTGTATTAGGCCAAACACGGAGTTCATACTGATATCTCCAACTCTGAACCATTATCACATGGATCATTTTAAACTCCTTCCCTTACTTATCTATAACCCTCATCTCCAACAGTGAGAAACCTGGCTCTTGGGGTTTACCAAACATTTACCTAACTGTTCAACTCCAGTATAAATGTATGGCACTATAAGAATTGCTCATACATATTCCAGTGGGAATCAACTTTATCAACTAAAGTGCAATGCTTATATACACTTCTTTTTTTGTCCTTTGTCTTATATACTCCATTTCCAAACTTTTTTTGCATCACAATGTCTTTCTCACCCTCTTTAGTGAACACTTTTCATATATTCTTAATAAAGTTAGATAATTTTGTTACACATTGTTTTCTGTCCTGAGATCTTCTGACCTCCTGTATGTTTTTAAATTTACATACACTAAAGTTAACTGTTTGTGGAATAAAGCTCTATGAATTTTGACACTTGCATTGTGTCTTGAATTCATGATTATAGTCTCATATAGAATAGTTTCACAACCCACAGTATCTCTTGTGTTTCACCAATTAAACCCTCTACCCCTTCCTATGACAAGCTCCTGGAAACCACTGATCTTTTTAATATCACCTCAATTTTGCTTTTTTAGAATGCTGTATATTAGAATCATACAATTTTCAGCCTTTACCAACTCTCTTCTTTCACTAGCAATCTTCACTTAAGATTCATCCATGTATTTTCATAGCATGACATTTCATTTCTTTTTTTTTCACTGAATAATATTCACTTTGTGGATTTACTAAGTGTGTTTATTTACCTACTGAAGATCATCTTAGTTACTTCCCTTTTTTGGTGATTAAAATACAATTACTATAAACATTTGCTCATAGTTTGGAGATGATACAAAATTTGAATACAAAATTTGAATAAAGGGGAAGCAAAAGGTTAAAGCTATAAGGAACACAGAAAAGAGAAAAAGAAGTCTAAGAAGCCGAGTAGATTGTTCAGAAGCTTCTAGGCATTGAGAATACAGATGTTCGAGTTGAAGTCTTGTCATACTAGAGGAGATATAACACTTCAGACTTCCATCAAAACCTCAGATTCCATTTTAGGAATAAAGACCATGCCCCAAGATGAAGGAATTTGCCCTAGAACTAAATGCAAAGCCAAAATAAACAGACCCAGGCAAAGTGTAAAACAAAGTCTTCATGTGATGACAGCAAAACACCAGTAATTTAACTGTCTACTAGAAAAACAATAATTTTCCATGGAAATTTTTAAAAAAATTAGAATACTTAAAATGTAACTTTGCAATGTCCAGTATAGAGTAAAAGTACTGTATATAAGCAGAAAAATAAACACATAAACAAGAGCGTTAAGAATAAGAAAAGAAAAACAAATGACACAGATATTGGAATTATCAGAAAGATGCTATATTAACTATTTAAATATGTTTCTGTTTCTACAGTTGAAGGAGCATATAAAAAAGCATATGGAATATTTTAGAAAAGTTATACAACCTCTAAAATAATGAAATACAAACGGAAACGAAAAACACAATACTTGAAATAAAAATTGTTCAGTTGGTGAGCTTGACAGGAGAAGAGACACAGTAGAAAAGGCTATATAGAAATTATACAAACTAAAGCCACACAAAATATTGAAATAAAATATTTTTATTCCTTCTAGATTTTATAAATGATTATCAAAATTATTTTGTCAATTGAGTGCTTAGAGACTAATGTCTGATTTGAGGCATAATTGAACTATATAAATTCAATGAGGACTGAAACTTAAGAAATTATGTGTCCTTCTAGCTATAAGTTGTAAATGCCAAATATAAAATATAATATTACAAAAAAAACATAAAACTTTCTACAATGTAGTGGTGTTTTATTAAGTCAATCCTAAAATTTCATTATTCTGAAAGCTACTTTTGGCTGTTAAGATTTAGGTTTATTGTTTAGCTCACTGGTTGTTAAATTTCAGCACTATGGAAGGGAAACTTTTAAAAATGAATAGTAGAAAGTAGATTCTGACATTTACACATGATTTGTGTAGACAAACGTGTAGTGGAGAAAGTAGGAAAAAGGTTCTTCCTGCTGGGCGTTTACTTGCTGTGGAATTTTATAGTAAGTTTCTGGCCAGTCTTCTTCACAAAATGAGCAATGCATGCAAATCCAAGACTTTGAATATCATGTACTCTCTCCCTAAATTTTGAAAGATACTGGATAATTTTTAATAACAAAATAACTTAATTCTATTTAAACATAAAATTTATCTTGTAGTCCTCTAAGTATAGAAGTTCATTGTGAGATATGAATCTAAACATGAACTATGAATGCTTGAAAATCAGAGATATGGAGATTATAATAAAAGGAAGCAACTTTTATTTTAGTGGCTGGGGGTAGTCCTCCAAAGATACATCTTATTCCCTGGAATCTGGGAATACACTAGATTACATGACAAACGGAAATTAAGATTTCGTGTGGAGTTACGCTACTAATCAACTGATCTCATCCTGGATTATTTTAGTGGGCCCAATGTAAACACAAGTGTTCTTATCAGTGGAAATGGAAGACAGAGGGTCAGAGAAAGATCTAAAGACGCTATGCTGCTGGTGTTGCAAATGGAAGAAGGGGCCACAAATCAAGGGATGCAGATGGCCTTTAGAAGCTGGAAATGACAAGGAAACAATTCTCCCCTAGAACCTACAAGGGAATTAAGCTCTTCTGACACTTTGATTTTAGCCTACCAAGACCCATTTTGGATTTCTGACATCTAGAACTGTAAGATAACAAATTTTAGTTGTTTTAAGCCATTAAATTTGTGGTACTCAGTTAAAGCAACAATATGGAACTAACAGACTGAGTTTGCATGTTGACTAAAGTAACCCTAACTTTAAAAATAATTCAAACTTTTAAGAGCTCATTTTTTTTCCAAATAAACAAGTGAATTAAAGTGAGACTATCTGACAGAACAGAACATGATGGCGTTGTTTTATCTGGGATTACAAGCATAATAAAAATTTAAATGGTGAACATGTATGACACATTTTTAAGAAAGAAAACATCACTGTAAACATTTCTGGTATGTTGAAAAGAATATGAATCATGCCAAAAAAATTTTATTTAGTTACAGTTTTACATAAACTACACAAAACTATATTAATCACTAATCAAGCACAAATGTAAAATCAATGGATACTTTTATATTTTGTACCTAGTAGGTGAGTAATATATTACAACTAACTAAGCAAAAAATTTCCATCTGTAACTAATATTGTCAAATGTTTCTACTACATAAAAATTGTACTCATCAATCAATGGACCATATGATAATTTGTCAAAACTCTGTAAAAACACTGTGCTAAAATCAAAGCATTTATTTAAAAAATTTCCCCAGTCAGCTTTAATCAGAAAATGTCATTTTTATTTCCAATTTTGTAGTCTAATGAGAAATTTTCTTTAATCATTGAAATATATCTTTCCTATATAATTAAGATATTCCATGAAATACCTAAAATATTTAATTTTTATAAATTACATTATTTTAATTGAAGTAGGATTTTGTCAGTATTAAAAAGAAGACAAAAAATTTAAAAATTTAAACTATTGCTGATGACTCAAAGTAATACAGATGTATCTGAAACTTTATGCTGAATCTCTTTTCCTTTTTTACCCACATTGAACCAGTGCAGAAGTACTTTGGGTTGCATTTTGAAATAATGAGTTGTAAGATTAATTTATTAAAGATTTTGTGGAGTGATTAGGGAAGAAATGACATTACAGTGCAAAGCATTTAGCAATTCACTACAAAAATCCTCATGTTGTTTTCTCTCCATGCTTCCAGCCATCTCTTCTTTCCTTCTAACTCTTTTCCTCTATAGTTTTCTTTGCAATTTTCACATTGGATTCTTTATGTACATTACCCTACTAGGTAAAAAAAAGATAACTGGGTTTCCATTCTGTTTAGAAAATAGAAGCTATGGCTGGGCACGCTGGGTCATGCCTGTAATCCCAGCACTTTGGGAGGCCGAGGCCGGTGGATCACAAGGTCAGGAGATTGAGACCATCCTGGCTAACATGGTGAAACCCTGTCTCTACTAAAAATACAAAAAATTAGCCAGCCTATAGTCCCAGCTACTCGGGAGGCTGAGGCAGGAAAATGGCATGAGCCCAGGAGGTGAAGCTTGCAGTGAGCCGAGATCATGCCACTGCACTCCAGCCTGGGCGACAGAGCGAGACTCCATCTCAGAAAAAAAAAAAAAAAGAAGAAGAAGAAGAAAATAGAAGCTATTTAAAAATAAGACATATATTCTCCCTCAGTAAATATTTTGTTCATCATTTCTTGTCACAACAGGATACTTTGAAATCAGCCAGCTTTGAAAGCTATAATATTGTGAAGATAAACATCTTTTCCTGTCTACAGAGAATTAGTTACATGCAAATCCAGAATTAAGTGGAATTAATACATGCTTTCCTATGTATATGCTTCACTATGTACTGAGGCGAAAATGGAGTGTGATTCCTAATGCTGTTGCTAAGGGTTCTACGGCTTTTTGAAAGCCAGTTGATCACTTAAGCCTCAGTTTTATCAGCTTTGAAATGAAGGGGCTGACCTAGTTGGTCTCTAGGGCAGTTTACTGCCAGGAGACTCTTTCATACTTAGAGTATGCAGCTTAATCCTTGCCATCGACGTATTTTTCCTTCATGCTGGGAAAGCAAATGCCAGAAAGTAGCACATGATGAAGTGTAACACCTACAAGAGCAACATTTGAATTAGGTGTTATAGCAAATATTTGGAAAACTAAACTTAACCTCATCTTGAATGATAAGCTTGAAGCATTAAATACCCCTTAGGCAAAAGAGAAGAATGAAATCAGCATAAGCATGTCATTGTGAAAGGATTGTGTTCAAGTTGGCTTGTCTAAAGCACAGTCCACACCGTGAAGCTGTGAAATACAAGTTTTGATTGGCATGGCAGAACTGGAATTTGTCAGGTATGAAATAAGAGCAGAGAAATCTAGATTTACTTCCACAGCCAGTAGGAAGCTATTGAAAATTGTTTAAGAAAGGAATACTATGAAAAGAATAAAGAAAGCCTGACAATAACATACAGATCTAAATTTGTAGGAGAGAAGAAAAAGAGGAAGAAAATGGAAGTGAAGAAAAAAACAGTTAAACAAAAATTTTGTTACAGGTCTGGTGAATGTAAAACATTGTATTATACATAGCAGGAAGTGTTGGTACAGTATAACTGTGGAGATATCAGCATACCTGTAGAGTGTCAGTATAACTGTAGAGATACCCGTAGAGACACTCTAAATTTGAAATAATAAAATTCACAACTAAAATGGGGACAGAGATAATGAAAAGAAAGAGATAAATGTAAGGCATGTTTTAAAGTGAATTCTAAACTTTGTATGATGCCTTGATCGAATAAGATGGAAGAGCAATGAAACATGACAAGGATGTGTGAAACTATGACTGGTGAAATGATGGTGGTAATAAGGATGGAAAGGAGCTCTGGAGAGGGAAGCATTTTTGGAGAGAAGGTAATGAATACATTTTTATATTTTGAGAAAGGCAGAATTATAGGAAAATACTAAAAGGACATCTGAAATTACTGACTCAAAAATATATTGTGAAATATTTTATTCATTTATGTCTATTCATGTTTTTTATATCATGAAGATTATTTCACTTATAAACTTTAATAATGCTCCTTAAAACATTTCTAACAATTTCTAGTAATAAATATGTACACTCATACACATATATGCACATGCATACACATATATGCACATGCATACACACATACACACAGACACACACTAAAGTCAACATCCAAGTCATAAAAAAAGAATAATTAGTTTGCATAAATTGCTAATTACAATTACTTCCCATTGCAAACCCAAATCTACTACTAGAGCCAAAATAATCTTGTCAGCATAGATACAGGTTTTGAGAAGAGTACAGGTGAAGAAAAACAAAAATGAAAAACTTAAGAAGAAATCTAGCTCTTGTGTTTAATTTGCAATGATAAAGTCATCTCTAATACTTTTCTCTTGATTTTTAAACCTTGAGTATTTAAACTCACATTTCATCGACTTGAATAAAATAACTGACAATATTGTATTCAGAAATATGAAGTTATTCACGGATTTTATAACTAGAATTTCTACCTAATTCCAGTCTCTTACCTGCATCAGAATTTGATCTTCAGAGAGGGTATTTTGTGAAATTTGCAACATCCAAACTCATTCTCTTTATAACACCCATCTCCATTCCACATGCCTTTCATTTGCTCTAGGCAGGCAGCCTCTTTAACTGTCACTTGGAAGAATTCGTTAATCATCCTAAGACCCATTATTTGTATGGAGTCTGGCAGCCCCAAGGGAAAGGACCTAAAGTTACTCATGCTGTGGAGAATCATTGCATGGAGACAGGTTTGATTCAAGATTTTATGATAAAAGTCAAAGAAGAGTCCATGAAACTTCTGAAAGAATATTGCCGTAAGTGATAAAGAAAAATGATAGTAGAGAATGAAGACGGTTCCAGGGGCAGAGTGAATGATGCCTCTTGTAGTGAGTGAAGTTGTGATTAATAATGGTGGCCCAGTTCTCTCATTCCTCACTTTGACAAGAATGTGAAAATGCTTCTGATGGGCTAGAGATAGATGCCAATGCAGGAGATTGGGGGCAAATGGAGAGGAGATCGTGATGGCAGAGAGAACAGAGCTACACCCTCTGCGTAGGCTCTATCAGCCAAAGTATGTGAACTGTAGGAAGGATTATCATCAGTCTTGACAATGGCCTTTGGGTAATTGCCTGTAGGAAATCATCAAGGTTCATGGAGAAATTAATGGAGCAGTAGTAGGTAACAGAGAAGAGCCACAGGAGAAGTGCCGGAATAAAGGGTCTGTGGAAACACGGCCCACTTTCTGTATTTACAGAAAGTCCTAACAAGAGAAATGAATTTCTATGCTTGGCCAATGGGTGACTTTAAGTGTCTCTAAGAATAACCTATTGAAGTGACCTTAAGCCTGAATGAGGGCTGAGCTAATGTTTCTTAATTTTTGCTCCTCTTGCTTAATGATTTAAAACTGTTTTGCATACTTTATCTGCTCTGTTTATATCAGGAAAACAACTATCACCTCTACATTTATGTCTAAAAGCATTCATACCCCTAGAAAACCTGTCTTTACTTTTTATTAACTAGAAAGACACCAATTTACACTTTATACTGAAGTTATAGTGGTATAACTATAAAATAAAGAAATTGGGCTTATTAAGTCACATAAAGATATTTGTCTTATTCCTTTAGAGTATTTGCATGCAACTAGCAGACATTTTTTCAGTTAGGTCTGATACTTGTAATACCTTTCTGTTTAATGTCAACCATAGTTCATGTTAGTCTTATATATGCATTTCTATTGCACAAAGATATTTTCAACCCAAACTTCAGTTTAACTATCAGGACTATAAGTTATAAATGCACATTGGCGAAGCTTTTACTTTGAATAAAAATGCTAGCTTAAGTCAATCAAACATTAATCATTGAAATAAAACTTTCATTAGTTGATATAGTATTAAATGTAATATTTAAGATAAGCTTAAGAAATCTTCATTTGCTATTATTCTTAGTTATATTTCCTGCAAAATTAAACTTCTTCAGTAATTATTGTAGCTATGAGGTGAATGTAGTTCTCATTATGTAAAGCTGAATTTTCAGACTATGTGAATAAGATTGGGAGGCTATAACAAACAAAGATGATTTCTATATATTATTTCTTATTCAAATTTTGAAACACTTTCTTTCCTAAAAGCAAGAAATCACACGCAAAAAAAAATTCTCTGTTCTCCCACTGTGGTAACAGATAAAAGTGTGTCTTAAAATAAAACTGAAACTCATAGCTTGAGGAGAAAACAGACTCTTTCTTTAAATACAGACACCCACACACACACACACACACATCACACAAAATAATGGGTTTTTTGGAGCAGTATAATCTGTTCTACTTACAATCATTTTAATTTCAAGAGAGACCTCTCCGACTAGTTCTGGCAAAAGAAAAGGGAAGATTTATTTTTTAAAATAAAGATATAACAGACAATTGTACAGTTACCAAATGATAAGAGACATAGTCTTACAGGGACTGAAACTAAGAACTAGAAAAACAAGGGTTCTCTTGTCATCTCTTAGGGGCTGCATGGTCTCCCTAATCTCAGCATGTGTGATTCTTGCTCTTGCCTTTCCTTACTGCTGACTTATTTTCCTACTCTTTAATAACTTCTGCTTGCAGGTGGCTTTGGCTTGCTAGCACACCAGCCTCACCCCTGACTGCTTCATATACTTTCTATTTTTTTCTCCAAGGTGTGACCTCATAAATTAACTGTGTCAGAACCCCAAGATAACTGGCATTTACCTCTGGTTTCTCAATTCAAATTCCCAATAAAGCAATCTAAGCGATTTATCATTTTTTTTTTAAAGCTGTAGCATAGAAAATTTCTCCTGGCCCAATCACTTGAGGTGAGTTAAGGTAACATTGAGTTCTGTGACCTGACAACACCTCAGCCAGGACAGTAGGTGGGATTTCTCTGAAAAGGGAGTGGACAGAACTGGCACCCAATAATATAACATAGGTATGAAAGGAAAATAAACAGTCAGGCAAACCTGTCTCCCATTTCATTCCCAAATAAGATAGCTACACTTAAAAAATAACAACAACAACAACAAAACACTACATATTTCCCTCACAATTTGTCCATTAGGAAATTCCATGTGAGATTCAAGATCTTTACCCTAAAACAGTTCTGTTGAATTTCATCCCGGCAATGTAAATTGATACCTTATCTTCACAGGTATGGAACAAAGGTCAGAACTCATAGTCATCCCTCTGATCACCTGAGACAAACGCCTATCTGATTGCTTCCTCTGCCCTACATTTATTTTATCATATGTAAAAATGCAGATTCACTGAGCCAGATGAATGCATAAGTGGCTATTTCTCTCTCTTTCCCTCACACATGAATGGCTGATCAGAGACTCAACAGAATGCAACCATTTGCCTCATCTACCTACACCTTTTAAAAATTTCTTGCTCTGTCCCCAGTATTCACCCTTTCCCTTTTAAAGATTGAAGCCCTCAAAATCAACATTGGAGAAAGGCACAGGCCTGTTTCCCGCATGTGCCTCCTTAACCTTTGCAAAATAAATTTTTTAATTGATTGAGAACTGTCTGATACATTTTTTGGTTTACATAGGATAAAAAATTGTTACAGACTTATCTGTTACACCATTTTCCTAGTCGTTGATGAGAGAAAGATGATGTAATAGGTAAAGCACTTGATTTAAAGACATGCAGATCTCATGTATCTGGGGCTGAATTCTTTATTTATAAATTTATAAATTAAAATAACAGTACTGCCTCAGTGATACATAATATGTAAAAATCTTAATGTGGTCTTGGATCTACTCTAAATACTCAACAATGCAAAGTAATTTTCTACTTTTCCTTTCTATTTACTGAAGTGTAGGTCTCTAAATCATGGTGAACAACTTTGGCAACTCCCAATATTTTATGTCTTAAGAAAACTACAGTGAACTTTAATAAAAAAAAAATCTGCCTGTGAGTACTTTTTAAATATTTTTGGCTAACATGTTAATACAGCTATACCATGCCTATATTCTCTTTTTTAAAAAAAAATTCTACAGGCTTAGTATCTTAATAAGTTCCATTTTCAAATAAACTTGCATCAATATTTTCTTAAACTCATCACATGTACCCTTTACAACAACTCTGGGAGGAAAACAGCAATATCGTCACATCAAAAATGAGCTAAGTTTAAATAAATGACACAAGGTTTTTTTTATTCTTTCATGTATTCACTCATTCACTTATTCACTCATCTAATGAGCATTTATTGAGCACCTATTATGTGCTAGGCACTGTTTTAAAGCATATGACAGTGAACACAGTGAATATTTGCTTTAATGCCTTCTATGATTTAGTAAGAGGAAGAACCAAAAGAGAGAAAGGGAGAAAGTAACAAGGAAGAAAATGAGAAAGAAAGGGAAGGAGCCCAAAGTAATTTATAGTTTCAATGCCATCCCCATCATGCTACCAATGACTTTCTTCAAAGAATTGGAAAAAAACTACTTTAAAATTTATATGGAGGCAAAAAAGAGCCCGCATTGCCAAGTCAAGCATAAGCCAAAAGAGCAAAGCTGGAGGCATCATGCTACCTGACTTCAAACTATGCTACGAGGCTACAGTAATCAAAACAGCATGGTACTGGTACCAAAACAGAGATATAGACCAATGGAACAGAACAGAGCCCTTAGAAATAATGCTGCATATCTACAACTATCTGATCTTTGACAAACCTGACAAAAACAAGAGATGGGGAAAGGATTCCCTATTTAATAAATGGTGCTGGGAAAATTGGCTAGCCATGTGTAGAAAGCTGAAACTGGATCCTTTCCTTACACCTTATACAAAAATTAATTTAAGATGGATTAAAGACTTAAACGTTAAACCTAAAACCATAAAATCCCTAGAAGAAAACCTAGGCAATACCATTCAGGACATAGGCATGGGCAAGGACTTCATGTCTAAAACACCAAAAGCAATGGCAACAAAAGCCAAAATTGAAAAATGGGATCTAATTAAACTAAAGAGCTGCTGCACAGCAAAAGAAACTACCATCAGAGTGAACAGGCAACCTACAGAATGGGAAAAAATTTTTGCAATCTACTCACCTGACAAAGGGCTAATATCCAGAATCTACAATGAACTCAAACAAATTTACAAGAAAAAAACAACCACATCAAAAAGTGAGTGAAGGATATGAACAGACACCTCTCAAAAGAAAACATTTATGCAGCCAACAGACACATGCAAAAATGCTCATCATCACTGGCCATCAGAGAAATGCAAATCAAAACCACAATGAGATACCATCTCACACCAATTAGAATGGCAATCATTAAAAAGTCAGGAAACAACAGGTGCTGGAGAGGATGTGGAGAAATAGGAACACTTTTACACTGGTGGTGGGACTGTAAACTAGTTCAACCATTGTGGAAGTCAGTGTGGCGATTCCTCAGGGATCTAGAACTAGAAATACCATTTGACCCAGCCATCCCATTACTGGGTATATACCCAAAGGATTATAAAACACACTGCTATAAAGACACATGCACACAGAAGTTTATTACGGCACTATTCACAATAGCAAAGACTTGGAACCAACCCAAATGTCCAACAACGATAGACTGGATTAAGAAAATGTGGCACATATACACCATGGAATACTATACAGCCATAACAAATGATGAGTTCATCTCCTTTGTAGGGACATGGATGAAGCTGGAAACCATCATTCTCAGCAAACTATCGCAAGGACAAAAAACCAAACACCGCGTGTTCTCACTCATAAGTGGGAATTGAACAATGAGAACACATGGACACAGGAAGGGGAACATCACACACTGGGGCCTGTTGTGGGGTGGGGGGAGGGGTCAGGGATAGCATTAGGAGATATACCTAATGTTAAATGGAGAGTTAATGGGTGCAGCACACCAACATGGCACATGTATACATATGTAACAAATCTGCACGTTGTGCACATGTACCCTAAAACTTAAAGTATAATAAAAAAAAAAGAAGGGAGGGAGGAAAAGAGGGAAGAACGAGGGAGGCAGAAATGTCAATGAACATTTAAATTGTTTCAATAGCTTGGCTATTGTGAACAGTGTTGGAACAAACAAGAAGTGTGGAAATCTCTTCAGTATTCTGATTTCAATTCTTTTGGAGACATACCCAGATATGGGATTTTTGAATCATATGGTAGTTCTATTTTTAATTTTATGAAGAACCTTTATATTGTTTTTCCTATAGCAGCCCCATTTCACATTCCCACCAGCCATGTACAGTGTTCTAAGTTCTCCACATTCTTACAAACACTTATCTTGTTTTCTTTCTTTCTTTCTTTCTTTTTTTAATAATAACCATCCTGACAGGTACAAGGTGATTGTTCATTGTGGTTTTGATTTGTATTTCCTTGATGATTATTGACATTATGTTTCTTTCATAAAATTTTAACTTTTATTTTAGAT
The DNA here is from genome assembly GCF_028878055.3 of Symphalangus syndactylus. Lineage (NCBI taxonomy): Eukaryota > Metazoa > Chordata > Mammalia > Primates > Hylobatidae > Symphalangus > Symphalangus syndactylus. The sequence goes on from NC_072428.2 coordinate 115,331,109, forward strand.
ACAGGGGGTACCTGTATAAGTTTGTTACATGGGTATATTACATGATGCTGAGGTTTGGAGTAGGGATACTGTCACCCAGTTAGTGAGCTTAGTATACAATAGGTAGTTTTTTGAACATGTTTTTATATCTCTTGGCAATTTGTGTTTTTTTTTTAGTGAAATGACTATGTAAGTCCTTTATCCATGTTTTAAATTGAGTTACTTCGGGTTTTTTTGTATTGTTTTGCTATTGATTTGTAGAACCTTCTTATATATATTGAAGATTAACCCTTAAACTATGTTTTGCAAATAGTTTTTTTTCATCTTATAGGAATGGAATTTAAGAATGAAATTCTGTTTCCTATAGCATTAAAAAAAAGTAAACTATTTAGGAATAAGCTTAACCAAGGAGGTTAAAGCCATGTTTACTGAAAACTGCAAAATATTGATAACAAATTAAATAAGGCACAAATAAATGGAAAGACATTCTGTGCTGATGGCTTAGAAAACTATTACTGTCAAAATGTTCATACTACTCAAAGTGATCCACAAGTTTAATGCAATCCCTATGAAAATCTCAATGGCAATTTTTACAGAACAGAAAACAAAATGTTAGAGCCACTTGGGAAATCAGGCAGGACAGGAGGCAGGACTAGATTGCAGCTCCTGCTTGGACAAACAGAGCGGTGTGTGGTGGCTTGCATCATAAACTTTTGCTCCAGAATGACTGCAGGAATACATTATGAAAGCCAGGAGAACCCACAGACCCTCTGAAGGAAGCAGATCGCTCCTGCAAGACCCGGGAGACACCCCAAATAATGAGTGTCCCAACTGTGAAAGTAAGAAAGGGAGATCATCTGCCCCTGAACACCATCCCCTCACTCCTGGGGAAGCTGAAGATCTAGATCGTGGGAGAAGATTCTGACCTTACCTGGAGCTGCGTCAATTTAGAGAGCCAAGTGAAATACAGGGGTAGGGGAAGCAGCAGGAAAAACCCTGTGGGCTTTCTGGGTCCCCTAGCAAGCCAATTCTGCTTGATTCACAGGGGTCCTTGGGGAGGGAAGCTAGAGGCACTGGAAAAAGGCCACAGGGAGAAGGAAACCTCTATATGAACTTTGTAACCACTTGAACCCATCGAGAAGTCTCCTGGCCAGAACTTGAAGGAGGGAGTGAATCTGGTGTGGGGACTCCACAGGAGGGGGAAGAACGAAAGTCCTATTTGCTTTCGCAGCTGGGAGGCAGGTAGCTTGGGGTAAGTTCTCAGCCCTGCTCACCCACTGCCTACAAACAGACTCAATGCTGTTGGGTGGGGAAGGCAGAGTGGGAGTGAGACTGGCCCTTTGGGTTGAGTGGGAGCTGGGTGAGGCCTGTGACTGCTGGCTTTCCCCTACTTCCCTGACAACCTGCATGACACAGTAGATGCAGCCATAATCCTCCTATGAACATGACTCCATTGACCTGGGAACCTCACCTCCATCCCCCACAGCAGCCGCAGCAAGACCCACCCAATGAGAGTTTCAGCTCAGACATGCCTAGCCCTGCCCCCACCTAATGGTCCTTCCCTACGACCCCTGGTAACTGAAGACAAAGAGTATGTACTCTTGGGAGCTCTACGGCCCTGCCCATTGCCTGCTCCTCCCCATATTACCACAGCTGATGCTCTCTTGAAAGCGCCACCGCCCTGCAGGAGGCCGACCAGCACAAACAGTGCATTAAACAACAAAAGCAAGGGACACTCACAGTCCATTTCACCCCCCTGCCACCTCCACAGGAGCAAGTGCTGGTATCCACACCTGAGAGACCCACAGACGGTTCACATCACAGGACTCTATTTAGAAAACTCCCAGTACCAGCCCAGAGCCTGGTAGACTTGCTGGGTGGCTAGATCCAGAAGAGAGATAACAGATCAGCTCTCAGGAATCCAGATCCCTAGGAAAAGGGGGTGAGTACCACATCAAGGGAAAACCCCATAGGACAAAAGAATCTGAACGACAGCCTTAAGCCCTAGACCTTCCCTCTGACAGAGCCTACACAAATGAGAAGGAATCAGATAACCAACCCTGGTAATATGGCAAAACAAAGTTCCTTAACACTCCCCAAAATCACACTAGCTCACCAGCAATGGATCCAAACCAAGAAGAAATCCCTGATTTACCTGAAAAAGAATTCAGAAGGTTAGTTATTAAGCTACTCAGGGAGGCAACATAGAAAGGTGAAGCCCAATTTAAGGAAATAAAAAAAATGATACAAGAAGTGATGGGAGAAATAGTCAATGAAATAGATAGCATAAATAAAAAACAATCAAAACTTCAGGAAACAGTGGATGCACTTATACAAATGCAAATTGCTCTGGAAAGTCTCAGCGATATAACCAAACAAGCAGAATAAAGAACTTCAGAGCTCAAAGACAAAGTCTTTGAATTAACCCAATCTAACAAGGACAAACAAAAAAATAATTAAAAAATATGAACAAAGCCTCCAAGAAGTCTGGGATTATGTTAAATGATTAAACCTAAGAATAATTGGCATTCCTGAGGAAGAAGAGAAATCTAAAAGTTTGGAAAACATATTTGGGGTAATAATTGAGGAAAACTTCCCTGGGCTTGCTAGAGACCTAGACATCCAAATACAAGAAGCACAAAGAACACCTGGGAAATTCATCACAAAGAGATCATTGCCTAGGCACTTCATCATCAGGTTATCTAAAGTTAGGATGAAGGAAAGAATCTTAAGAGCTGTGAGGCAAAAGCACCAGGTAACCTATAAAGGAAAACCTATCAGATTAACAGCAGATTTATCAGCAGAAACCCTACAAACTAGAAGGGATTGGGGCCCTATATTCAGCCTCTTCAAACAAAACAATTATCTGCCAAAAGTTTGGTATCCAGCAAAACTAAGTTCATAAGTGAGGGAAAGATGCAGACTTTTTCAGACAAACAAATGAGCAGAGAGAATTCACCACTACCAAGCCAACACTACAAGAACTGCTAAAAGGATCTCTAAATCTTGAAACAAATCCTGGAAACACATCAAAACAGAACCTCTTTAAAGCACAAATCTCACAGGACCTATAAAACAAAAATACAATTAAAAAACAAAAAACAAAAAACCAAGATACACAGTCAACAAATAGCATGATGAATGAAATGGTACCTCACATCTCAATATTAGCTTTTAATGTAAATAGCCCAAATGCTCCACTTAAAAGAGAGTGAATTGCAGAATGGATAAGAATTCACCAACTAACTATCTGCTGTCTTCAAGAGACTCACCTAACACATATTAGACTCACATAAACTTAAGATAAAGGGGTGGAAAAACATATTCCATGCAAGTGAACACCAAAAGCAAGCAAGGGTAGCTATTCTTATACCAGACAAAACAAACCCTAAAGCAACAGCAGTTAAAAAAGACAAAGAGGGCTATTATCTAATGACAAAAGGCCTTGTCTAACAGAAAAAATCACAATCCTAAATATATATGCACCTAACACTCTATCTCCCAAATTTATAAAGCAATTACTAATAGACCTAGGAAATGAGATAGACAGCAACACAATAATAGTGGGGGAATTCAATACTCCACTGGCAGCACTAGACAGGTCATCAAAACAGAAACTCAACAAAGAAACAATGGATTTAAACTGTAGCCTGGGACAAATGGATGTAACAGATGTATACAGAACATTCTTCCCAACAATCGCAGAATATACATTCTGTTGAACAGCATATGGTACTTCCTCCAAGGTAGACCATATGATAGGCCACAAAATGAGTCTCAATAAATTTAAGAAAATTTAAATTATATCAAGCACCCTCTCAGACAACAGTGGAACAAATCTGGAAATCATCTTGAAAAGGAACCTTTAAAACCAGGCAAATACATGGAAATTAAAGAATCTGCTCCTGAATAATCATTGGGTCAAAATGAAATCAAGATGGAAATTAAAAAATTATTTGAACTGAATGACAACAGTGACAAAACCTATCACAGCTTCTGGGATACAACAAAGGTGCTGCTAAGAGGAAAGTTCATAGCCCTAAACACCTATATCAAAAAGTCTGAAAGAGTACAAACAGACAATCTAAGGTCATACCACAAGGAACTAGATAAGCAAGAACAAATCAAACCCAAACTCAGCAGAAGAAAGGAAATTACCAAGACCAGAGCAGAACTAAATGAAATTGAAACAAACAAACAAACAAACAAAATACAAAAGATAAATGAAACCAAAAGCTGATTCTTTGAAAAAATAAATAAAATTGATAGCCCATTACCAAGATTAACCAAGAAAAGAAGAGCAAAAACGCAAATAAACTCAATTGGAAACAAAATGGGAGACATTACAACTGACATCAAAGAAATACAAAAGATCATTAAAGGCTACTGTGGACACTTTTAAATACATAAACTAGAAAACCTAGAGGAGATGAATAAATTCCTGGAAAAATACAACCCTCCTAGCTTAAATCAGGAAGAATTAGATACCCTGAACAGACCCAAAAAAAGCAGCAAGATTGAAATGGTAATTTAAAAATTTCCAACAAAAAAGTCCAGGTCCAGATGGATTCACAGCAGATTTCTACCAGACATTTAAAGAAGAATTGGTACCAATCCTATTGACACTATTCCACATGATAGAGAAAGAGGGAACCCTCTCTAAATCATTCTATGAAGCCAGTATCACCCTAATACCAGAAAGGACATCACAAACAAACAAAAATCCTACAGACCAATATCCCTGGTGAACATAGATGCTAACATCCTTTATGAATTACTAGCTAACAAAATCCAGCAACATATGAGAAAGATAATTCACCATAATCAAGTGGGTTTCATACCAGGATTCAGGGATGATTTAACATATGCAAGTCTATAAATGTGATATACCACACAAACAGAATTAAAAACAAAAATCACATGATCATCTCAATAGCTGCAGAAAAAAATACATTCAACAAAATCTGGCATCCCTTTATGATCAAAACTCTTAGCAAAATTGGCATAGAAGGGATATATCTAAATGTAGTAAAAGCCGTCTAAGACCAACTCACAGCCAACATAATACTGAATGGGGAAAAGTTGAAAGCATTCCCTCTGAGAACTGGAACAAGACAAGGATGCCCACTCTCACCACTCTTCTTTGACATAGTACTGGAAGTCCTAGCCAGAGCAATCAGACAAGAGAAAGAAATAAAGGGCATCCAAATCAGGAAAGAGGAAGTCAAACTTCCTCTGTTCACTGACGACATGATTGTTTACCTAGACAGCCCTAAAGACTTCTTCAGAAAGCTCCTAGAATTGATAAAAGAATTCAGCAAAGTTTCCAGATACAAAATTAATGTACACTATTCAGTAGCTCTTCTATACACAAATAGTGACCAAGCTGAGAATCAAATCAAGCACTCAATCCCTTTTATAATAGCTGCAAAAAAATTAAAATACTTAGGAATATACCTAACCAAGGAGGTGAAAAACCTCTACAGGTAAAATGACAAAACATTGCTGAAAGAAATCCTAGATGACACAAACAAATGCAAACACATCTCATGCTCATAGGAGGGTAGAATCAATATTGTGAAAATGACCATGCTACCAAAAGCAATCTATAAATTCAATGCAATTCCCATCAAAATATCACCTTCATTCTTCAGAGAATTAGAAAAAAGAATCCTAAAATTCATATGGGACCAAAAAAGAGCTCACATAGCTAAAGCAAGGCTAAGCAAAAAGAACAAATCTGGATTACCTGATTTCAAACTATACTATAAGGCCATAGTCACCAAAACAGCATGGTACTTATATAAAAATAGGGCCAAAAATCAATGGAACAGAATAGAGAACCCAGAAATAAATCCACATACTTACAGCCAACTGATCCTCAACAAAGCAAACAAAAACATAAAGTGAGGAAAGGACACCCTATTTAACAAAGGGTGCTGGGATAATTGGCAAGCCACATGCAGGAGAATGAAACTGGATCTTCATATCTCACCCCATACAAAAATCAGCTCAAGATGGATCAAGGACTTAAATCTAAGACCTGAAACTATAACAACTATAAAACTATAAAAATCCTAGAAGATAACATTAGAAAAATCCCTCTAGACATTGGCTTACGCAAATATTTCATGACTAAGAACCCAAAAGCAAATGCAATAAAAACAAAAATAAATAGCTGGGACTTAAAGGAAAGAACTTTTGCACGGCAAAAGGAACAGTCAGCAGAGTAAACCAACAACCCACAGAGTGGGAGAAAATCTTTACAATATATACATCTGACTAAGGACTAATATCAAGAATCTACAACAAACTCAAACAAATTAGCAAGAAAAAAACAATCTCATCAAAAAGTGTGCTAAAGACATGAATGCATAATTCTCAAAAGAAGATACACAAATGGCCAACAAACATATGAAAAAATATGCAACCTACTAATGATTAGGGAAATGCAATTCAAAACCGCAATGCAATACCACCTTACTCCTGCAAGATGTCCATAATAAAAAAAACTAAAAAAAAATAGATGTTGGTGTGGATGTGATGGACAGAGAACACTTCTATATTGCTGGTGGGAATGTAAGCTAGTAAAACCACTGTGGAAAACAGTATGGAGATTCTGTAAAGAACTAAAAGTGGAACTACCATTTGATCCAGCAATCCCACTATTAGGTATCTACCCAGAGAAAAAGAAGTCATTGTACAAAAAAGATATTTGTACATGCATGTTTATAGCAGTACAATTCACAACTGCAAAAATGTGGAACCAACCCAAATGCTCATTAATCAATGAGTGGATAAAGAAACTGTGGTGTATAGATACAATGAAATACTACTCTGCCATAAAAAGGAATGAATTAATGGCATTCACAGTGACCTGGATGAGATTGGAGACTATTATTCTAAGCGAAGTAGCTTAGGAATGGAAAACCAAACATCGTATGTTCTCATTCATAAGTGGGAGCTAAGCTATGAGGATGCAAAGATATAAGAATGACACAATGGACTTTGGGGACTCAGGGGGAAAGGGTGGGAAGGGTGTGAGGGATAAAAGACTACAAATTGGGTGAAGTGTATACTGCTTGGGTGGTGGGTGCACCGAAATCTCACAAATCACCACTAAAGAACTTACTCATGTAACCCAACATCATCTGTTCCCTAGTAACATATGGAAATAAAAAAATCTAGTAAAAAAAGATTAAAATTCATATGGTACCACAAAAGACTCTGAATAACCAAGAAACTGGGAGAAAGAAAAAAATATTGTGAGCTACCTTAGGTTGAGGGGCTATGAGAAAGACCAGGGCAGCAAGAAGTATGTGTTGCATAAAGTTTTCATCCAAGTCTTTCTTCCCAGTGATTCACAGCAGGCTTATGTTTCTCTGAATCCAGAATCCTAAGAAAATTCTGTCAAAAAATTGGGAACATGAGAAAAAGCATTACAATTATCTTGAAATAATTAAAGCTTTACAGTCAACACAGAGAAATTACTGATTTGAAGGAAAGCACTATGCCACATTGAAAGCAAGAGCAGGAAATGTTGACATCCAGAATCAAAGGTTAAGTAGACATTTTCTGAGAACAGCATAGAAACACTTAGGTTAGAATCTGCCACAATCTGACCAATCAATCTTGCTTATTGCTGCTTCGGTGCTATGCATGTTCATGACTCACCCTTGGCAGAAAACAGGGTCATGAACATGCATACCAATAAAATGGATATTAGTTTGTATACATACTATAATTTATACAAATCTTATAACAGTGTTTCAAGAATTAAGATGCTTAGGGAGTAAAATAATTTTAACCTTGCTAAAACATCTCACTGTTCATATTTGAAAACTAGCCAATGATATTTACTGTTGTTTTCTAGTTTTTGAAACTTTGCTATAGGCTGAACATCTTTTTAAATATTATTAAACAATATTTTCAAACTAGAAGGAATATTAAGATCTATATTTTGAGTAAAAAGTATGAGGAATATTTGAAGTAGTTTATGAATAACCTACAATTTAGGGAATTCTTTTATTTTTCATTCCCAAATCCCAAAGATTAATATCTGATGGGAGTGTGGCAAAACTCACATGTATTTCAAGTAATCCCTACTGTTTTCTGTACCTTACCTCAATGTACCTTTTCTTTCATTTTCACAAACAGCATTCAATTGTTTATTTTCCATCATATCTGAACTTACTTTTCATCCGTGGCTACTTTTCTGTTTGCCTATTGGTTGAGTTTTTCCTATGATCACTAACATTGATCTCTTTCCACAAGACACTAACACTGTTTTCAACGGTGAAGCAGAAGAATTTTCTGTTCCAGGCATATATTTGCTTACACACCTAGAAGTTTCTGTTATTAAGCTGTTTTAGAAGCCTCTTGAAGTTGCTAAGAATGAACTGCTTTATGCTGTATAAACCACTTTATTTTTGTTCTTGTTTCACATTGGCTATTACAGACACTGGCATTTTGCTGTAAGAACAAACATGATCATTCATTTTCTTTCTGTTGAAATTCAATGATTATCATATGACTAGAACCTTCCACCTTAGGGAAAGGCTTGCTGTGTCATGTCCTGAAATTCCAGAGTTCGTAGCTTTCTATTGTTTGGGTCCTTACTCTGGAACACTCCCTTTCATTATTTTGAAAAAATAATAAGCAACATCTTTTTGTAATAACTCCAAATGGACTAAAATAAGTGTTTGCAAGCCATTTTTTTGGTTGAAATGGGAACATTTAATAAACTCTCCAGAAAAAAAGCCCACTAATGATTGTTTGATAAATCTGATCATGTATTGAACAGAAGAATACCAATGACAAAGTTGGTGCCCCTTTTTAACCCATAAAATATGAAATAGCAACACAAACACATGTATTCAGGTTACTGTGTGTTGGAATCCAAAAAGCTTGTTCATGTGCATTATCTTACTTCATTCTTGGTGGGGAACAGGGTGAACTCAGAGGTCGTACTATAATAATTTATTAATTATTTTCAGATGTGAAACAGAAGCTCAGGAAGTTGAAATAATTTGTTCAACTTCACACAACTGGTTAATAGCAGTGATGAGACTCTAGTTAATTTATGTATTGCAATATAATATTTAATGACTTGACCATATGGTATTAGCATTTAATAGCACCATTCTAGGCACTGGAAATACAAACATAAATAAGATGGAATTTCTAGTTTCATGTAATCTTAGTTGGTATTTTCTTTTTAAATATGTGTATTGCTTTTCTTCTTGGACTGAGCAGTCATGATCGAACAATATGATTTGGGGAAATAAACAGTTGAGTGAAACACAATATGCTACCACACTGTGGTTTCTCTGGACCACAGTATGTGATAATCAAGGTGATCCTGGATCCGGGGAGCCAGCCTGAGGCATGTGATGGCTGCATCACATTCAGCCAGTCCTGATGCCTCCATTGTAGTGGTTCACATTCTATTAGAAGAAATTTGTCAGGTCACTCATGATTCTTTTTTTTTTTTTTTTGACAGGGTCTCACTCTGTTGCCCAGGCTGGAGTGCAGTGGCATGATCTCAGCTCACTGCATTCTCCACCTCCCGGGCTCAAGCTATCCTCCCACCTCAGCCTCCCAAGTAGCTGGGATTACAGGAGCATGCTACCACGCCTGGCTACTTTTTTTTTTTTTTTTTTTTTTAAGAGAAGGTATTTTGCCATGTTGCTCAAGCTGGATTAATGATTCTTATGATTTTTACCTTCCCTCTAGATCTCAAGTGTTTTTTCTTGAGCTGTTTTATTATTAATGGATTGACTGATTTGTACAGCTTTCCCACCTAATTGATTTTTGCTGTATATGTGAGTGTCAAATGTTTGAAATTACGTCCTAAGTCTGACAGAAACCTATGAAGCTTTAATGAGGCTCATGGCCTAATGTTGTTCAATACTGTCATAAATATTAGTTCTTTTACCACTATACTCTCTTTAAATATAAATATAAAATAAACTGACACCTTTATTCAAATCATCCCCTGACTTATAGCCTAGGGCAAAGATATTTTCTGTGATACACAAATATCTAGGATTTCCCAATCAGTATATAAGGCAGATGCATGATGGATTTAGACAAAACCATCATTTAGCAATTGAATTATCCTATTTGAATGAAAATAGTACAGTGTTTTATATTAGTTGCTTTTTGTTTTGTCACTAATATAAACCTTTGAAAAGTAAACTGTGACTACATAAATGTGGGCTTACCATGAATAGATTTGTGTTTGTGCTATAAATTGTCGTTTCTGGGATTTTTTTGAATTACCAAGTTTTATATGCACAATCATCTTTGCAAATTAAAGTGTAGGTTTCTTTAACCAGCTTGTGAAATATTTTATTTTATTTTTCCAATACTATCTTACTCATAGAAAGGAACAAAATAAATATATCTTAATTATATTATTTAAAATGCTTAAATGAGGGAATAAGAAAAGGTACTAAGGACTCTTCTTAGAAGCCATTTCTGAGTGTTTGTGGTATGTGTAGTTCTCTACAGCACATAAAATAATACATCAGGTACACATAAAAGTAAAATTTTTATATCAGTATTAGTTCTGGGGTGGTTTATACTTCATGCTGGGAAGGTTAATCGTATAATGGAAATATGTATTTTCCGGCACTAAAATACAGATTCAAAGTCCCAATTGATCCCATACTGTGAAATTGTGACCCTTTTTTATGTGAGGTTGGCAGCTATGTATTTATTGTTTTAGACACAAAATGTACTCTGGGTACAGGACCTATTTATCCACAACATAAACTGAAAACATTGACCAGGAATGCTACAGCAAGTATTCTCAATAACTGCTATTTAGAAAGTCAACTACCACTGTCCCTACAATGCAGTACTTATCTGTACTAGTCTTTCTTCATTTATCCTGTTTCATTTCCATTGATCTCCTTCTTTTCCAGTCTACTTATTAATCTTCCTCAAAAAGCAATTGCATTAAAAAAGCAAAAAGGTAAATAAATGAAGCAAGACTCATATTCCTGTTGACTCATCTCAATATTTAGATTCTGGATGATTAAATCCAGATGTTAAGTTTTTTTTTTTTTTTTTAAAAAGGACTTGACCAGGAGTTGGAAAACTGATTATGGCCTCATTGCCTCAAGAAATTAGCTCTTTGGCTTGGGAAGAACACTTTTTATTTATGGATCCCATTTCATCATGGTTTGGTATATAAATCTTTCCAGTTCTAAATCTATCATTCTGTAACTCAAAATATCTCAGTCCTCTTCTCTCTGTTTCCATAAGAAAAAAATGTTAGGGGCCTGAATCATTCAGGAAATAGATGGCACTCTCAAAAAAGTTAATGAGACAGCCTCAAGGGGCTACTTACAAATATGTGAGCAAAGAAAACCAAAAAACAATGTTGATGCATTCTAGAACTAACTCCAATTTGAAGCCATTATCACACTTAGGCTTGACTAATGATAAAGACTAAGGTAAAGAGAAAGAGCAGTTATTAGAGCCTGCAAAGAAAGAGCTTTGGAGAGGGCTGCTTAGCAAGAGCTATGGGCTTCAGTGGAAGTTTGCAGATACGGCCAACTGAAGACTAGTTGAGGGAATACCTCCTTACCTCTCTTTCCTCCCAGTTTGAAATTTCCTGTCAGTTCGTCCTATTGGTTAAACCTAAAAGGAATTAGAAGGCAAGGCATTCCAGTTGATACAGTCCATACAGGTCAATTTTGTGGGGCATTGAGTGGGGTGGAGAGTGGATTTGGAGTAACTTACAAAGAACATTCAGCTCAGGGTTATCCTACCAAAAGATGGAAGAGAAATCTGGACACAGTGATGAGTAGATGGTATTTTCTGGCAAATCCTCATCTTCTGGATGTTAGCAGCCTAGTTCACCATGACTGTAAGCTTTAGCAGGAACTTCATATGTGGCTGAGAGAGGCTGTTCTCACAGACTGGAGAAGGTGGTAAAAAGGAACAGGGATCAGAAAGAATTTACTTAAGTAATTTTTCCCTAATGATTCCTTTTATATATAATTCATCACTTCTTACTTTGTAAGAACAAGTGCTCTAAAGATTACTATCATAACTAACATATTTGATTATCCCGGTGCTCTCCTTTTATAATGAAGTGGATATAAAATGATCAGAACAGGATAATTTTGTAATGAAGAAAAAATTCCATGGGGCATACTTTCTCATCTGTAATTATTCTACAAATGTCTACTTTGCATGAAAAACAACACAGTTTTAAGGCATGCAAAGCTGTGTTAATGACCAGCTATATTTCCATAAAAGCAGATGCCAGGAAAGTATAGTAAGGAAGTAAAACCAAATTGAGTTTACAATGAACACCAAAACTGGACTGTCTGCTTTTGAAAAAACTGAGCAGACTATGTAAAATGAATGAATAAATATGCACATAGTTAACCATAGCTTATAACAAACAGCGAATTCACCAGAAACCTCTTTATTTCTATGTGTTTAAATTTGCTACTGTAACCACGAGATGTTATTTTAAACATAGATGTCTCAGAAGATCTTTTATGACGAGGTTTTCAATACACTCAAAATGGAGTGCACGTTGTAATGCTTGTTGAATTGCAACAAGATGCCTTCGCTGTTAATTTTGGGAGAAGCAATATGTAGCTCCAAATCAAGTGGGTGCGCAAAATAAAGACTGGAAGAAATTGATTACCTCTCGTTTTTCTTTATTTCCCAGGTGACAACATTCATCGCTTTGCTGCTGTACTTAACCTAGCAAAAACGCATCTGATCTCTTAAAAAAATGCCTTCCTTTATGTTGTGAGAGAGTCAGGAATTGAAATTTGATTAACCCTCTGCTGAACCAGAATGATTAGAAAGCATTTCAATTTGAATCCAATGTTGTACAGGGATTCTACTAAGGTGTAGATGATTTCATAAAGAATGCCAAGGCCTCATTTTGTAGTGTATCTTGCCAGAACCCAGATATGAGGCCATCTTGGATTTCATCTGAGGAAATACAGGGGCATTTCACAATTGATAACATCCTAGATTTTCTAGCATTCTTATCTCCATAAAATTCTTTCATAATCATTATTTTATTTTACACTTATAAAATGAATAGGGCAAAGTTTGTTTTATCCATTTGAAAAAACTATGAAAGTGAGACACACTTATTAAAGAAGCTAGATTTCCTTTACCTACATAATTTTAACTTGCTTGATTCCAGGCACTTGATCATCCACTTCCATGTTTTCATACTTAACCCACTCAGCATCTCTGTGAATGCAATGCCACCTACAATACTTTACATGTGAAGAAAATGAGACTCAGAGAGGGAAGATCATTTTCCCAGTCAATAAGCCTGAGTGACTATCTACACGTAGCCCTGCATCTCTCAGAGCCTGGACCCTTTTCATTATTCTTTAATGTCACACAAAGTACTACTGATAGTAACAAAAACACTTTTACTCTGACACCAGAATAAAGCTACAAAATATGAATATTAAGAGCAAAATTACATTATGCATAAGATAATTATATATTTTATACTTTCTCTAAATTCTTGGTATTTTATTATTTTATTTTTATTTTTTGCCTTTCAAACTTTAAATTTTTTTAAAAATAGTAACCTAACTCTCCATCTTTAAAGTAAAGGAAGTAAAACAGGTCACTATGCTTTACCTAATTCTATGTCTTTGGATTAGAAAAAAAAAATTTGATAGTTAGGGTTTTAAAAACATTGTCCAAAAGGACAATTCTATCACAATGAGCAACTGTTAGCTACTGATATGGTTTGGATTTGTGTCCCCACTTAAACCTCATGCTGAACTGTAATCCTCAGTTTTGGAGGAGGGGGCCCAGTGGGAGGTGATTGGATCAAGGGGGCAGATTTACCTCTTGCTGTTCTCATGATAGTGGGTGAGTTCTCAAGATACCTGGTTGTTTAAAAGTGTTTAGCACCTCCTGCTTCTCTCTCTCCCTCTTGCTGTGGCTATATTAAGACATGTCTTCTTCCCCTTCACCTTCAGCCATGATTTTAAGTTTCCTGAGGCCTCTTTCCTGTACAGCCTGCAAAACCATGAGCCAATTAAATCTCTTTTCTTTATAAATTACCAAGTTTTAGGTATTTCTTTTTTTGAGACAGAGTCTCGCTCTGTTGCCCAGGCTGGAGTGCGGTCACATGATCTCCACTCACTGCAACCTCTGCCGCCCAGGTTCGAGTGATTCTCCTGCCTCAGCCTCCCAAGTAACTGGGACTACAGGTGCATGCCACCACACCCGGCTAATTTTTTGTGTCTTTAGTAGAGACAGGGTTTTACCATGTTAGCCAGGATGTTCTCAAACTCCTGAGCTCAGGCAGTCTGCCTGCCTTGGCCTCCCAAAGTGCTGGGATTACAGGTGTAAGCCACAATGCCCGGCCTATGTATTTCTTTATAGCAGTGTGAGAATGAACTAATAAAGTTACTATTATTAATACATTAAATTTTCTACTCTAACCAATTGCAGATAACTGAAAATTAGGATAACCTTTTTATGAAATGTAAATAATTTTTTTTATTTTAACATGGTTTTCAGTCACACCATATCCCTTAAGCATATTTCCGTATTTATAAATACTTATACTAGCTTAAAAAAAAAAAAAAACGTATATCCTTTGCTTTGACTCAAATATCCATGCAGAACCCTGACAGGTTATTAAAGGCCATATTTATTGACTTGTTGAAATTATATCTGTTAGCCTTTCATGCATATGAAGAGTAAGAATTACTGGTAATGAACTTTTCAAAGAAAAAATATTCTTTGCTAACCATGGACTAGGCATCAACAGAGAGTGCAAAAACTACATAGTGGAACAAATTATGTGTGCATATGAGGTAATTTATCTTGATTATATGTGATTTTCAATGTATCATCTGTTGAATTAACTCCTAAAATTTATGATTTATGTCATAAAGACACTTAATAAGAAAGAAACTTTTAACTCTCTCCCGATGGCTAAGATTGAATACATTCATACCAAATTGTTTTCCTCTTCTTCCTGATTACAGAGCTAGAGCATATTTTCCTGCCACCATTAGTTTTGTGTTTCCATGGAATTTGAGCAAAACTCATGCACTTCTCTCCCAGGATTAATCCATACAAATCACATCTAAAATTATCTTTCCCCATTCGTTTACTGAGCAAAATGGACTTCAAGGACCTAAAGGAGGTTAATACCACAAGATGGAGGAGCTTGAGTCTGAATCATTGTATGTGAAGTCATCTGCCAATTACATAAATTGAATTCCTGGTGAGTGTGAAATACACATGTAGCCACGTAATTTTGGAGTGAATGTTACAGAAATTTATTCACCCTGCCTAATACACTCCTACCATTTCAATTAATTAGTTCTACTGTATGTTTAATGGGATGAAATGTAAGTATATGTTTTTATTCTATATTATCTATGTTATGCATAACATATAAATTTCTAACATAAGCGTCACTATTGAGTCCTTTCAACATTGTTCCTTATGGTTATATAACAACATTTTAATGCTTAATAGTAATGAAGAAAGGAGTTCACAGTCATTATAGTTTATCTTGTTCTTAAGTTTTCATCTATATATTCAAGTGATGGGATGCTAACTCCAGTTCTTGCCACATAAAGTGCAATATCTTTAAAAGTTCCTTGATCAACAAATAGTACTTCTAAATCACTTAGTGGTTTTATCTGAAAAAAAGATGTGTGTGCATTTTTTCATGTGTTTTTTGGCTGCATAAATGTCTTCTTTTGAGAAGTATCTGTTCATGTCCTTTGCCCACGTTTTGATGGGGTTGTTTGTTTTTTTCTTGTAAATTTGTTTGAGTTCATTGTAGATTCTGGATATTAGCCCTTTGTCAGATGAGTAGGTTGCAAAAATTTTCTCCCATTTTGTAGGTTGCCTGTTCACTCTGATGGTAGTTTCTTTTGCTGTGCAGAAGCTCTTTAGTTTAATTAGATCCCATTTGTCAATTTTGGCTTTTGTTGCCTTTGCTTTTGGTGTTTTAGACATGAAGTCCTTGCCCATGCCTATGTCCTGAATGGTATTGCCTAGGTTTTCTTCTAGGGTTTTTATGGTTTTAGGTCTAACATGTAAGTCTTTAATCCGTGCTTCCAGTTTTTGCCCATTCAGTATGATATTGGCTGTGGGTTTGTCATAGATAGCTCTTATGATTTTGAGATACGTCCCATCAATACCTAATTTATTGAGAGTATTTAGCATGAACGGTTGTTGAATTTTGTCAAAGGCCTTTTCTGCATCTATTGAGATAATCATGTGGTTTTTGTCTTTGATTCTGTTTATATGCTGGATTATATTTATTGATTTGCGTATGTTGAACCAGCCTTGCATCCCAGGGATGAAGCCCTCTTGATCATGGTGGATAAGCTTTTTGATGTGCTGCTGGATTCAGTTTGCCAGTATTTTATTGACGATTTTCGCATCAATGTTCATCAAGGATAGAAATGCAAATCAAAACCACAATGAGATACCATCTCACACCAGTTAGAATGGCCATCATTAAAAAGTCAGGAAACAACAGGTGCTGGAGAGGATGTGGAGAAATAGGAACACTTTTACACTGTTGGTGGGACTGTAAACTAGTTCAACCATTGTGGAAGTCAGTGTGGCGATTCCTCAGGGATCTAGAACTAGAAATACCATTTGACCCAGCCATCCCATTACTGGGTATATACCCAAAGGACTATAAATCATGCTGCTATAAAGACACATGCACACGTATGTTTATTGTGGCACTATTCACAATAGCAAAGACTTGGAACCAACCCAAATGTCCAACAACGATAGACTGGATTAAGAAAATGTGGCACATGTACACCATGGAATACTATGCAGCCATAAAAAATGATGAGTTCATGTCCTTTGTAGGGACATGGATGAAACTGGAAATCATCATTCTCAGCAAACTATCGCAAGGACAAAAAACCAAACACCGCATGTTCTCACTCATAGGTGGGAATTGAACAATGAGAACACATGGACACAGGAAGGGGAACATCACACTCTGGGGACTGTTGTGGGGTGGGGGGATGGGGGAGTTACAGCATTAGGAGATATAACTAATGCTAAATGACGAGTTAATAGGTGCAGCACACCAACATGGCACATGGATACATACGTAACAAACCTGCACATTGTGCATGTGTACACTAAAACTTAAAGTATAATAAAAA
This sequence comes from Symphalangus syndactylus, assembly GCF_028878055.3. Classification (NCBI taxonomy): domain Eukaryota; kingdom Metazoa; phylum Chordata; class Mammalia; order Primates; family Hylobatidae; genus Symphalangus; species Symphalangus syndactylus. The sequence continues at coordinate 115,348,271 of NC_072428.2, forward strand.
AAAGATGTGTGTGTCCCTGTTCAGCCTTCTGTTTCATAGTATTTTGCAATCTCTACCATATACTCGATATATTCCTCAACTCTCCACATTTTGTTCCTATTTGCAAAAAACATTGTGGAAGCTCTTTAAGTTTTTTAAAACTTCTAGCTACAAACCAAAATAAAATACACATGTTTTCTGTATTGCTCTCATATGTATTTTTTCGCATTTATTTATTTTTAAATTGACATGTACAATTGTTTGTTTTTATCACATACCACATAATGTTTTGAAGTACACATACGTGGTAAATACATAAACTTAGCTAATTAAAAAATGTATTATCTCACGGTATATACACACAACCAAATGTTATTCAGCCATAAAAAGAAGGAAATCGTATAGTTTGTGACAACATGAATGAACATCATATTAATGAAATCAGTCAAGCATGGAAAGTCAAACATGGCATGATCTTATTTAAATGTGGAATGTAAAAATTTGATCTCATATATTTTGATGTCTTCCATTTGGCCTTTCCAGTTGATAAAATTTTGAATTTGTTAAGGACAGTTTCCCTTTAATATAATAACAGTCCTGATTTTCAACTAAAAATGTCTTACAAACTTGAATTATCTTTCCTCTTTAAAATAGTTGGCACTAATCTCTGAGTTCTGTTTACTGACAGAAGCCTAAGGATTTCAGATATCTTAAAAATGTTCCAAGCTCTTTAAAATCTTCGTCCAGAAGATTCTACACAATTATTAAGATTATTATAATGATACATTGTGGTAATTCTCACTGTCTTGCATGTAATAATTATTTTGTACGTGATAAATATAAAACATTGTAGACACATCTACTTTCCTCTCTTTGTATTATGCTACCTTATCTATGGGGGCTGTTAGATGTGAATATTCCAGGAATAATTTATAATACAGGGAAAAGGTATCCCATACTATGCTGCAAGTAGGTTGAGAAAGAGTAATCACTTCTCTTCCCTGACCATGTTGACTTCATTATATAGAAGTGCAGTACAGTCCCATGCACCAGACTCCGGATGTGCTGAGTGTCAGCACTATACTCCATCTACAAGGGTTTGTTACAGGAGGAGGTGAATTTTATTAAGCATAAACCGTGGTAAATCAACTCACAAAGGTATCACAACACGGATTTCAGATTCGCCATTACATACATTTGGGTACTTGACTGGGGATGAAGAATTAAGTCCTCACATATTGCAGATATGATTCAAAAGAATCCTCTGATTACTGTGTTGAAAGTGGAGTTCAGTGATAGTTAAATTTGGGCATTGTTGGGCCTAGCCAAAATGTGAACTCTTTGAAACTGGAAGTAGGGTAGACAATAAGGATGCCTAAACACACCAGAAATGGGATTCCAGAAATCAGCTTTTGGGATAGTGACTAACATGGGAAATAAAGAACTCTGAGGAGTGATTCTAAATGTCAGTCTGAGGACAAGAGCCAGGAAAATTGCACTCAAATCATTTGGAAATGTGTCAAAGATTCCCTATCCTCAGTCCAAAAGATTTTTATGAACTCAATGGAGGAGATAGAATATTCATTTTAATGAAGACGTAATGGGTGGTCTAGAGAACTAAGAGGAATGTTTGCTAAGCACATCATCCATATAAAAGGAAAAAAACTTTGATTTCCAAAGATGACCCTTAACCATGTATATTGCCAAAACAACAAGGTTTCTCTGTGTCTAAGCAAAACAAAATTCTGAACAGGGATAAAAGGGAAGTATGTAATATAGTGGATTTCACTTTATGTCCAGGTGCTCAAAAAATCAGTTCTGTACATGCTATAGAAAGTCAAGAAACGTTTAAATTGTGTGTTAGAATCATAATATGCCCATACAAATGCTCCCATCTGTTTTATTTTAACCTTTAATAACTGTTAGATAAAACACTATTTCTCCGTTTTCTGGCTTAAATTATTAAACGTTAACAGACTGATGATATAAAGGAATTGGAAGTCAGGATTTTGTTCACTTATCTCTTAACGGATGACGTGAATCTGACTGACCATGGCATTTCTTTTTTTGTCTCATTGATTCTGTCTTTAAAGATTTTTCTTTTGCCCTAATTCCTAAGCTCTACTGCTTTCTACCAGCAATGACATTTAGTTTACAAATAGAATGGTTTTACTTTTATATAAATGTTGCATTATTTTCTGGGCTATGTTGTAAGCATTAATAGTTATGTTGTTTTCTTATGTCTTAACACTCATGACGAAAATTTTTGAAACAATTGAAAAGGTTTGCACTATATCTTATACTACCTCTTACTTTTTCTTATTTTCTGCCCTGTTTTTCTCCTCTTTCCTTTTTCTCCTGCCTTCCTTCTCAAATTTTCTTTCCTTTCTCCTTCTATTTTTACCCTTCATTGCTACATAGGCAACAAATTGGCCTTAAATTTGATATACAAGGATGAGTGGAGGTTTCCCTTAATGCTTTTAATCTCAAGTAAGAATGATAAAATAATTAACAGATGAAGCAGCTTATAATAAATGTATTGTAGGAGACCTAGTTTGAGCCGAAGCTTAGGTCAGTTTATGGTTGTCTTCATGAAATTAATATTTACTTGGGGAACAAAGAAACCTCCTGATAAATAACTCATTCCTAGTGCAATGTAAATGGGTTTCATGACACTGACTAGGTGCATAAACATAGGCTGGAAGAGACTAGTGATATTGAATACTACTGGGTATTTTTCAGCACATTCTTCCCTAATAATGAAACTTCAGACTACATTTAAGATCTAACTTTCTAAAGACATGAGCGTCATGAAGCTGATTTAGGCCATTGGGACACAATGTAGATAATATAATAAGGTATAGGAGAGGTAATCTGTTAATCAGTTGCAGAGTGCCTAATCCTCATGTTTAGGGAGGAAGGGTGCATTTGACAAGAATGAAGAGTATTAAACACATGATTTTAAAAGGTGGCAGAGTTTTCCTGTCTCCCTGTCTCAAATTAGTACCCCTACACATTATATATTTTTCAGAATTACTGGAATAGTTATGGCCAGTGAGGTGAGAACCAGCAGGAAACTTTGAAATTTATGATTATAGAAATGTGAAGTAGAGTTTCATTGTAAGTCTTAAAAATACGATTGTTTATGAGAAGACAACTAGAAAAATCCAAGTGTCAAACAGAGACGCATGTGTGTAATATTAAGCATTGAGTTAATATTTTTTTCCTGTGCAGTTCAACAGAATTTGTCTCACTGATCACTGCCTCCAATAGAGGGCCTCTATCCATAAGAATTTTATGAATCAAAGTATATTAGGGCAAGCCAGGACCAGAATATTGTATCCCGGCTGGTCACTCTCAAGTTTGAAGAAGTTCCCTGATGCTGAAATTTAACTTGGAGACAGTACACATTTCTGTGACTGTGACCATTGCAGCATAAGTAAGCATCAATAATGTCCACAGTGGAGTACCTATAATGGAGCACTATAGAATAAGAATCTATGACAGAATCTATGTAGAGTTTTGCCACTATAGAGTGAAATTCTATGATAGATTTTATTAAATTGAAAGAAAAGTTGCTTCTGTAAGTGTCAGTGGAAAATATATATACACCACCAGCTCCTGGAATATGCATAATCCTGGGGGGTGTTAGGAAACCAAGTAGTAGTAGCCTCAAGAAGTTGAAGAAATGCCAGCCATAACTATCATAATATAAAATGTATTCTAATGTTGGAATATGCAGAAGATTAGACATTATGTAGTTTCCTAAGAGTTACTCACAGAATGGTGTCTACAGAGTGTCATTATTCCAGAATAGCTCTTTGGAAATGAGCTAATCTGTGTTACAGCCAGTTACTGGCTGTCATCTGTTAAACCCTCTGAATTTCATGGGTAGGTATTTTGTTGCATGACTTAGTGCTGTTGAAAAATCCAGATTATCATCTAGCTAGAGAATATAAAGAAATAGGAGAGGTATACATTCCTTCTCTCCACTTGAGTAGAAACTTGGAAATTAGAACACTCCAGTACGAACATATATGTAGAAGAAAGAAGATTGGGTTATCAGTATCTGTAGTGAATACGGTCAAAAGATGATGCATCTCTATTGTTGGCTGTTGGTAAATGAGAATGCTGGGTTCTGACATTTAATTATTTCTTCATTACCTATAACCATTGCTTACAGTTGGGTGTCACTCATAAAAAGAAGGAAGAAACTATCACTGTGATCTCCCTCCCAGTGTGGGCCCTGCAATGCCTTACGGGTACTATTATTGTCTGATTCAAGAAATGGAGTCAGTTGTAAGTTTTCCTAACACAATTATAAAACTGAGTTAATTTTCAAGGAGCAAACATTGGTCTTGTGTGTGACACACACAATACTCATTAACTAGCTGAAAGAAACCCTGAAGGCTGCACTGTGATACTTCCAGTTTCAAGTGAACAATCCAACCAAAGTATGCACAGAGGAAGCTGGGACCAATAAGCAAAAATCAAATCTGTAGCAATGAGAAAATAAATACCAGTGAAAGACAACCACTTAAGTGGAGCCTCAGGAAATGGCATGAAGGAAGGGATGGTATCTATAAGACCTTCTTTTAAAGAATTTGAAGGGTTGTTTAATACTAAGTCCCTGCCAAAAGAATAAATATTTTGATGTTTAAAATAATTTAAAAAACAGTTTTATTATGTTTAATAATAGAAACGAGACCATCTGTCTTAACCTAATGATTAACAAAAGATTAATAAACTACAACATCTAGTTTATTTTTTATATATTAAGTGCATTTATTCTTATTTTATTTTTTTAATTTTCAAGTTATGTAAAAAATTGTGAGTATACAGTAGGTGTATTTATGGGGTACCTGAGATGTTTTCAAATAGGCATGCAAAGTGAAATAAGCACATCTTGGGAAATGGGGTATCCATCCCCTCAAGTGTTTATCTCTTGAGTTGCAAACAATCCAATTGCATTCTTTAAGTTATTTTAAAATATACAATTAAGTTATTATTGACTATTGTCACCCTACTTTGCTATCAATAGTAGGTCTTATTCAGCCTTTCTAACTATTTTTGGACACATTAACCATCCCCACCTCCTCACTGCCCCATACACCTACTACTCTTCTCAGCCTCTGGTAACCATCCTTGTGCCCTCTATGTCCATGAGTTCCATTTTTTTTATTTGTAGATCCCACAAATAAGTGAGAACATGCAATAATTGTCTTTCTGTTCCTGGCTTATTTTGTTTAATATAATTTAATGTAATAATCTCCAGTTCTATCCATGTTGTTGCAAATGACTAGATCTCTTTATTTTTTATGGCTGAATAATACTCCATTATTATATGTAGAAGCTTTTTAACTTGATTTAATCCCATTTGTCCATTTTCACTTTGATTGCCTGTGCTTGTGGGGTATCATTCAAGAAATTTTTGCCCAGATCATTATCTTGGAGGTTTTCCCCAATGTTTTCTTGGAGTAGTTTTATAGTTTGAGGGCATAGATTTAAGTCTTTAATCTATTTTGATTTGATTTTTTGTATATGGTGAGGGGTAGAGGTCTCGTTTCATTCTTCTGCATACAAATATCCAGTTTTCCCAGCACCACCTATTGAAGAGACAATATTCTCCCCAGTATATGTTCTTTGCATCTTTGTCAAAAATAAGTTTATTGCAGGTGTGTGGATTTGTTTCCAGGTTCTCTATTCTGTTTCTTTGGTGTATGTATCTATTTTTATGCCAGTACCATGCATTTTTGTTTACTATAGCTCTGTTGCATAATTTTAAGTCTGGCAATGTGATGCCTTCAGTTTTATTCCTCTTGCTTAGGATAGCTGTGGCTATTCTGGGTCTTTTGTGTTTCCATATAAATTTTAGGATTTTTTCCATTTAAGAATGCCATTGGTATTAACATATAGTTTAAAAACAAAACAGAGAGCTGAGGCCACAAATATTCCTAAATGAACTGAACTCCAAAAAGTGATACAACTGTCATAAAAGACTGGGCTCTCAGCCCTAACAGAACTTCAGAGGAATTTCACCCATTAAGTCAGATAGGGGAGTTGTGAAGAGGGAGTAGAAACTAGCTAACATTTAACAAACTTGTGATAGTTTCGTGTGTGTGTGTGTGTGTGTGCGCGCGTGCGTGCACCAGATAGCCAGATTGTCTTTTAGAAGGTATTAGAAGGGCCCCTCTGGCAGAACCAGTTTTCAGTCACTCAACAACCTCTTACTCATGGGCCTTTATATAACTTAGGTGAAAGTATGTCTGTAGGGGAACAGAAAAGAAAGCTGTGAAAGATGTGCCAGGAGACTTGTGGGAACAATTCCAAGTGCAACACTTCCTTACCACAAAGGCAAGGGACAGGGTAAAGGAAATTAGAAAAACCCATAAGATGTATTTGAGGTTCTTTCTATTCCAGGGAATTCTTGGGATGATAGGACATGAAAGCTGAGAGAAAACCCTTCTACCTAGGCACTCTGGAGTTTCACCTATCAGAGACTGAAGGCAGGAGAGAAAAACTAAGACAAATGACTTCAAAGCCTTTCTGAAATGCCACAGAGGGTCAAGATTACAATCTGCCTATTATGATTCTTCTACTATTGGAAAAAAATCTTTTCCAGAATTCATAAGTTTATTTATCAATTCAATATTCATTTCATCAAGCATATACGTTGTGGCAGGTAGTATTCAAAATGCAAAAATACAGTAAATTATCTCTACTTCAAATGTGTAAGATTTAATTACAAATATAATGTACTGTTTAATACATTAATGGCAAATTAAAATTTGGGGCAAGGACAAAAAAGAAGGGCACAGTCAAGTAATAGGTTAGTCAGAAAATGCCTGTAGAGAAAGCGATATTAAAGTCAAATCTTGATGAATAAATAGAATTTTCTTCAATGGAGAAGGGTAACTTAGCACATTAAATAAAGATAGGAATACAGTGATTTGCACATGTTGTTTTGATATTATCGTTTTGATATTATCATTTTGATACAATCAAAGTTTTTATTCCACCATTTTTATTCTAAAATATTTGAAGTTTTTGGATATCAACATTAGTATCAGAATTTCACAATGATACATTTTATTTCAAAGAAAATGGCTGAGTTTTTTTAATAACATGATATTTTCATGTTGTATACAAGAGAGTTAAAATATATCTATATTTTCTGCTTTTAAATGTATTCTTCTGGATTGGGCAGAATCAGTAGAGGATAATACAATAGGGTTTAAATGATGATATTTAAATATTCTTTTTGGATAAAGATGTGGAAATATAAAACTGTATGTCAAGTTTGGATAATTGCAACTTAGAGTTAGAAGGCTATTTCCATAATACCTGTAAAAGGTTATAGACTATACAATAACTGGAAGAGTATTGATGGAAGGAGAGTATACATTCAAGTATTATTTAAGAGGTAAGTCATAATAGATCAAATCCTAATAGATGTTGATGGAAAAATAGAGTAAGTAATTTATAAAGACTCAGAAATATGGTACCTGAATAATACAAGATGTTAACATCAACAACAACAACAATATTGGGTGCAACAATTAGAATTAACTGTATACTTCCTATTTATCTAGCATTATCATATGTGTTATACGATCTAATTTAATTATTACAACTCCATTAGGGGTTGTAATATTTACTATTATTATTTTTATTTTTTAAATGAGGAAACAAATGATTAACTTTCCAAAGTTAATGTTGTAATCATTCACTTACCCAGCATTTGAATAAGCCAGAGTTGAATGACTAACTTCCAATACGATAAAGTTCTTAATTATATGCTATATACATATGTGTAGCAGGGAAGAAACAAAAAAAAATTAACCTGCTATTATAAGAAGCTTACAATTACAAAATTTTATTGTTCTATTATGTTTTGATATGTTCATGTATTCTAAAATAACTATTAAGAAAATATTTAGGTTTTGAGAAATAATTTTAAGTATTTTCTTAGATTTTCCTTTAAAGTGGGTATCCTCCTCTCCACAGCAATGGGTAAGAAGAAAATGAGACTGTTTTCATAACAGAACATTCAGCAGTTAAGACTGAATAGCAATGTCTGAGAAAATAGCCTTGGAAACAAAACTGATTTAATTTTTCATTTAGTAAAATGATAGGATAGTCTTTGATTGGATGATAAAATATACTACCGTGTTCCCATATTTTCCAATTAAAGTTGTATATATAACTATAATCCAAAGGCAAACCCACACTGACCTCTAATATTATTATAAGTCATGAGTAATGTGAAAATTTTCCTCCAAACCTCTTAATTATGAAAGTCCAGTGCAAAAACTAATACTGCTAATGGAAAAATTTTAAGTTCTATTCCCAAAAGGTAACTTTTTTTCGAGAAGCAGCATATTTTACATAATATCTAAAATAACATCGTTATACACTAGAGTAGCTTAAAAATGTGCATTTTCAGTAGCTCTCCTCAATTCCACAGTGAGATGTCTGAGTTGCCGCTAGCCACCCCACTATCAGCTTTACTTACTGAGAAGTTTGGATTAGTCTAGGGCAATCCATCATCTCTTACGGAAATCAGCTTGAAACTCACATCTTTCCAAACTTAGGGGGGCAGAGGGGTTGTAGCTGTAAAAGATAATTGCTAGATATGAAGAGCAGTCAGAACATTATATTCTAGTACTACTAAATCAGTATTAATATTCAAAACTGAATTCACTGTCTTCTTTCCCCAAATTTTTCTACTTTAAAGCAAATTTTCTTTAGTAGTGTCACCATTCTCCCAGGCTTTTGAGTACAAGAGCATTGTATGGTTTTAACAAGTCCCTGATATTTCTGTTTTACTTCGAAGCTGTTGTCAAGTCCTTCCAATCCTATATTTTTGGTACATTGTAGCTGACCCATCCTCTTTGTTGACTGTGTTGCTGACTAAATTTGCCTCAGTGTCTCACACTTAAACTATTGCAATAGCATCCCAATTATTTTCCTCATCGACTGTATTCCTTTTCCTGAGTATTTTATAGATGCCAAATTGATCCTTCCGGAATAGAACATAGATTGTGTCACATCAATAGATTCCAGAAGTCTTTAGAATAAGTTCAAACTCCCCAATTTAGCATTCAATCCCTTCCAGACACTGCTCAGAATATGGCTTTCTGTACATAGTTCCTATTGGTGTCTCAGGAACCCTACCAACAAAAGTGAAATACAAACTCTTCCCACATTTTGGTGGTTGACCAATTTTTCTTTTCAAATTGATTTTCTTATTCTTATCATTTTCATCTCTTAGTATGATAATCTCTGTCAATCTACATTTAATATTTTATCTATTCTTTAAGATTCATCCTATATACCATGTAACTATTGTTAATTCTATCATTTGAAAATAATATATTCTTAGCTGAAACTCAGAAAACTACTTCGTTCCTCTCAAAGTATTTAGAACAAGATCTATATTTATCTGATGGACTTTACATCATTATAGTTCATCACAGAGTATGTTTTATTTTGTAAGCATTCAATAAATATAAAAATGGATTTTTGTATATCAATAGAAAAACTCATGGGGAAAGAGAGAAAAGTCATATTATAAGCAATAGAGAATCAATAACTGAATTCTGACAGCTGAGTTGTATTGGCTCTGCAGCTACTGAGACAAGAAGGGGTCATTAAACTTCCTGAACTTTCTTTTTTCTCCATGCATTACTATATATGATATTCTCCAAATCTCCATTATGCAAAATCATAACAGCTTGGTAACTACAATGATGAGACTCATTGACACCTGATTTGTGGTAGAACGTAATTTATGAAGGAGTAGTAAGTCAGAAAACTTTAGATTTGTGACAGCCAATAACAAAATAACATTACCCCTTCTTCAAACATTTTGTGAAAAACCAGCTCTTTAAATTCTCTCAAAGATAAGTGTTAAAAATTCTTAATGTTAATGGCTTACACATAATAATGTCCTGATTGAATAATCTTCTCTCTTCCTCAATACACTGAAATAAATGGGCTATACACAGTCTGTACATGTAATCCTACTACAGATTTTTGTGTAACTATCAGTAAAGGGTAAATTTCATTGTTATCAGTCAATTTATCTAGTCTAAACAATTCACAACCAGCCTAAATAACAGTAGTAACTCATTCTATTTCCAAAATAAAATCTTCAAGTTTTATTTTATGCATGCCCAAACTGTAAAGGTATGGGAACAGAAGTGCAGTGCAGTTTCTAAAAACAATGTAAAAAACTGCACAAAGAAAAAATCCCGTAAATGCTTATATACTATGAATAGATGATTCTATTCAGGTGCATCACTAGATATCATAGAGCTTATTGTCCTGGGACTCCACTTTCAAGATTAGCCATTACCTATGTCCTGATACCTTATTACGACTTGCTATGATTCAAACATGTCTTCTCCAAAATCTAGGTACCCTCATGGCCTAACCATCATTTAAAGGCCTCATCTCTTAATAGTATCACATTGCAACACATGAATTATGGAGAGTAGTTAAATCCCATGCAGAAGAGTCTTCAAGATATTTTTGGCTTGGTTGCTTTTTCACTTTCTGCCATGCGAGGACACAGTGTTCTCCATGCCAGAGGACACAGCATCCAGGAACCATCTTGGAAGAAGAGAACAGTTCTCAGCAGAAAACTAAACCTGCTAGGACCTTAATCTTGGACTTCCTAGTCTTCAGAAGTGTGAGAAAATAAATTTCTGTTCTTTTTTTTTTTTTTTTTTTGGAGACAGAATCTCACTCTGTCGCCAAGGCTGGAGTGCAGTGGCGCGATCTCGACTCACTGCAAGCTCTGCCTCCCGGGTTCCATTCTCCTGCCTCAGCCTCCTGAGTAGCTGGGACTACAGGTGCCCACCACCACGCCCGGCTAATTTTTTTTTCGTATTTTTAGTCGAGAGGGGATTTCACCATGTTAGCCAGGATGGTCTCAATCTCCTGACCTCATGATCCACTCATCTTGGCCTCCCAACGTGCTGGGATTACGGGCGGGAGCCACTGCGCCCGGCCCTAAATTTCTGTTCTTTATAAATTAGCCAGTCTGTGGTACTCTGCTGTAGCAGCACAAAGACCTCCCACCACAAACACATTAGTATGCATTTCACACACACACATAAGGACATTCTTCTACATAACCACAATACAAAGCATCAAAATAAGAAAATTAATATTGACACATTACTATCACCTAAATTTCATCCCTCATTGAAGTTTTGCCAGATTCTCCAATAATGTCCTGTATAAGGAAAGAATCTAGTTCAGAATTTTGTGTTGTCTTTTGTTGTCATGTGTCTTTAGTCTTATTTTCTCTTGAACTCAGTATTTCTTTGACATTCATGGCTTTGATACATTTGAGAATTATATGCCTGTTATTTTATAGACTGTCCCTTACTTTCGGTTTATGTGATGTTCTTTATAATTAGATTCAAGTTACGCATCCTAGGGAGTATTATTACAGAAGCGATGTTTTCTTCTTATTGCATCCAATCGGCACATGAATTTGACATGTTCCATTACTGATGGTGGCCACTTTCATCATTTAAGTAAGGTGTTACGTCCCAGGTCTTTTCCTGTGAAGTTACTAATTTTGCCCTGGTGATCAATCAGTATTAGAAACTATATAAATAAAACCATCACTCAATATCTAAGAAAAATGATTCCGGGACCTCCTGCAGACACCAAAATCCATGGATGCTCAAGCCCTGATATAAAATGGGATAGTATTTGCATATAATCTACAAACTTCCTACTGTATACTTTAAATCATATCAATTAATATACTACTTATAATACCTGATACAATATAAATGCCACTTAAATAGTAGTTATACCATACTGTTCAGAAAATAATGCCAAACGAAAGTCAGTACATATTCAATACAGGTGAAAAACATTTTTTTCAAATATTTTTGATTACTGGTTTGTTGAATCCACGTATGTGAAATCCATGGATATGGAGAACTGACTGTATTGCTCATCAATTTTTAAGTGGTTAATTAATTTTATGAAAACACTTGGTTTTCTATTTTATTCAATGGTTTATAATGTTCCTACCATTATATATATATATTAATACTCAAATTGCACCAAATTTGGCCAGTGAAAATCCTTTCAATCTAGCTACCATGACCTTTTGGCATGTCTCCATCAGTTTTTTGAGCACTTTTTTGCATTCTGATCAAACTCAATGCAAGCTCTTCTTATACATCTTCTTATACTGCCTTGGCCATCAAATCAGCCATATATCCATATAGGTTATCTTCTTTTAGTGGAAAATAATATTTAAAGACCAATCTATATATTAGCTGTGGCTCATTACTATTGGATGAGAGAGAAAGAAAAGATAGGAGAGAAAGAGGAAGGGAGGAAAGGAGGAAGAAAGACTGAAAAAGAAATCCATGAGTTTGCATCAATTTTCCTGCAACAAATATTTCATTTAAAAAATTTCCATAATTATAACTCCCTTCTCCGACCATACAAATCTTGCCTTTTAATTCTCTTAATATATTGTTATTTATTTGAATTCTATCCTATATAAACAATCTCCTTTTACTGTTTAATGTGCTGCCGTTACAGCACAGACACCCTCCTCACCCTGTTTAAGCTCTTACATCTCACATCAGGTCACCCCTCATTGTGAACATCCTTCTCACACTAATGGGCATTGGCACTGTTGCCTGGCTGCCCCTTCACACAGACATCCTCCTTGTATGTTTCATAAGTACTCTAAAACTGTGGAACAGTGATTATATATGGCTTAATTTCTATTTTAAAAAGACTTCAGGTGGTGTAAAACAGAATCAATAAGAATCTAGAAACGAGTAGTTCTAGCTATCTCTACAGATTTATCTCCTTGGCTATCTTAATAGAAACCTTCTATTCTATTACCCTCTGAATAAACTATAAACAGTCTTCCTACTGCATTTCACTCAATCTGCCTGCAATGCTTGCTTCACTACTTTCTGCTTATTCAAATGCAACTCTCCTTCAAGTCTACTCACTTAGCTTAGCTCTTACAATTACACCAGGCCATTCCCTTTCCTGAAGATGTCCTTCTCACTCTGCTTGGCCCCTTGTGTAACTTGAAAATTATTTTCAGTTTTCAGTCATTTTGTAATCCCTCTCTGTGAACTCCTAAAGCACTTATTAGTACTATCACTTATTGGATCTTTTGCATACTCTACCTTTAATTTTTCCTGTTTTTTTTTTTCCTTTCTTTGAAAGTCTTTTATCTTCCCAATTATTCCTTAAGCTCTTTGGGAACATAAATTCTGTATAATAATTCTTTATATCCTTACAGTTTAAACATATTGCTTTACATTGGGGAGACCCTTGAAATACTTGCAAGTGAACTGAACAAATACTCATAGTCATAATTCTGTTAGTCATAAAATAAATACCTGAGACTCAGGGTGATTCTCACTTAAAAGTTGTTGGAAGAAATGTAAAAATAAAGACTGCTCAAGAAGATATTTTTACAAATCTTGGACAATGTGTTGCTTGTTGTATGTGAGGGAGTAATTGACTTAGAAACATCTTGAAAATGTAGTAACATTTAAAGTTAGCAGCCAGCTACAAAGCTAAAGGCCACTGCTTAATAGAGCTACAGGTATATTGCTTTTTTAAAAAATCTGTAGATGTAGACTCATGGTACCCACTTAATAACTCTTTGAAAAATAATTACACAGATGTGAATAAGAGAAAAAATGTGAAATGAAAAGATCCTAGCATCAAATAGTGATATTTCTGAAGTAATGTCTTGAAATCTTTTGGGATGTGGTCCAGCTTGTCAGTCATCTTCAATGTCAGTCAAAGTTGAATCTAAATTCCAGAAGCTAAGGAAAACAGAATAATTCTAAAATTAACCGAAAGAATGTATTGAAACTACCCCAAACATCATGTGCTGTTCTTTAGAGGAGGTTTCAGAGTTAAAGTGGAAGAAGAGTTTATTGAACAGAATGTAATGGGAAAGAGAAGAAACAAAAAGGATCATTGAATTTATTGAGTTTTGCTCAGCTTGACCTTGTGCACAATATATTGTAACATTAAAAAATACATTTGGAGTGTTCTAGACTGGCTTCTGAAAAACCAGATTGATTGTAATATTGAATGAAAGTTCTAGAAACCAAAATTCTCTAATGCGACAGACATAGTCAAATGGTAATGTGAATTCAAATTGCTGCTTTCCTAGGATTTCACTTGAACCATGTATTTATCACTTTATCTTCTCACACCTCATCTACATATGATTGCAAAAACAGTGCAAAGTGAAAATTAGCAAAACAGTTTGAAACATAGCTGAAATGTCAGGGAGACAGCAGCAAATGAACTGTGACAACAATTGAGTGTAAATTTATTGATGTTGAAAAGGATAGCATTTCAAGGAAAACAAGACAGAAAGGCTTGCAGAGAGCTGCAAATGAAGCCTCATAGCTCATGGAAAATAGAAGAAAGCTCAAAGGAAAATGCTACTGCTGAAATGAGCCCATGAAGAAGAGGACTGTAACTGAGATAACAGGCAAATGACTCAAACGTGCCGAAGCTGAAAAATAAAGCGTTTTGTAAAATGTAGGGTACACAGAGAAGGTTATAGTAATTCTTCACATATGAACTGAGATGATAAAATAATAAAATTGATTGCATAAGTTGAATACTATTCAGTCATTCATTCAAACATACGCATGTAGTTTGCCAAACTTTAGTGTGAGTTGTGAGGATATTTCATTCAAAAAACATTGCCTTTATGGAGCTTACACACTAGTGTTGCAGTAGGAAGAAGATAGCACATAAATCCTTGATGAACGGTTGTAGTGATGAAAGTTCTGTAGAAAAAGACAAAACAGATGAAGGAGCCAATGAATAAAGGGCTGGGGAAGGTGCGTTGAAGTGGTAGTCAGGCAAGGTCTCACTGATAAGACGACACTTCTTCAGAGACAATTGTCAGTAATAAGAGTAAAAGAGCAAAGTAGGGAACCTGGGGAAGAGCATGACAAAGACAGGGATAGGCGTAAAAACTCAAGAGCTCCAAGGAAGCATGTCTGCTGCATTCAGGAAATGTCGAGGAGCCAGTACTAATTAGTCCAGTGTTACCTGATGTGAGAGAGCTCTGTGTGTCATATACATGTTGTATATTTGAGTGTCAAATAACATTATATATAATATACCAAACTGTTAGCATCAATTGAGTCCAAATACTAGAACAGATGAAGAATTCCCTTTAGAGTAAGTAAACACAAAATGTCATGAGTTTTTTTTTCTCTCTCTCTCTCACTATCCCTCCCTCCCTCATCCCTCCCTATTCGCACACATGCTGCACAGACATACACAAACATGTGTGTAAGAAATAGCTAATTTTATATCTCTCTCTGAAACAGAGAAAGATGCAACTGCTTTTGTAAGTAGGATTTAATTGTAAGAAAATCGTAATTCTTAAAGATTATGTTAGGGAAAAATCAATGCTTCTTAAATTGTTAAAATAATCTAATTGATAATTTCACCCAAAGGAATCCATATAGAACATTAAATTTCACATAATCATCAGCATATCACAGAATCCCCAGTTTTGTTCTATTTTTTATAAATCAATGAAATGATCATGAAGTACAAAAGTTCAGTTCTTTAAATTATATTATCCTTATATAGTTAAGATGAACTTTACTAACTTACATGGTATAGAGAAAGCATGTCTGATGTACAATTTTAAAATGTCCTTTTGTTATAACTTAGCTGAGGACAAGCATTCAACTCTCATATATTATTAGGTATGTTAATAATGAATGTGATAAGAATTTAATCTCAAAGAAGCTGTGAACATTTTAAACAGGAAGGAGAACATCACACACCGGGACCTGTTGTGGGGTGGGGGGAGGGTGGAGGGATAGCATTTGGAGATATACCTAATGTTAAATGACAAGTTACTGGGTGCAGCACACCAACATGGCACATGTATACATATGTAACTAACCTGCACGTTGTGCACATGTACCCTAAAACTTAAAGTATAATTAAAAAAAGAAACAAATAGTGCACATATCTTTCACTTTTTGATTTCAAAATCTCGTGATGCATGATCATTTTTTTTTTGTCTAGAACCTCTGAAACCATGCTTTTGAGTCACTGAGGGGGATGAATATTTCACCTATGTGTTGCAACCAGGGTCTTTCTGTCTGATGCCCACAGCCATGTCTGATGAGGAAATTAGTAGTTTATTCCTTAATTTAAGACTTTGTTATCAGGTCAAGAGTTTTATTTCCCATCCCCTACCTTTGCCCCCATGAGTTCCATGAGGCATTATTAGAAATAAAAACATACTGGAAGGAAAACAACTCACCGAAAATGAGCTAGTCTTGGTTATTAAGGCATTAAAGAAAATATATACTATTTCATAGTTCTACAGTTTGGCAGTTGTGGCCTGTTTATTGCCCTCCTCAGAGAGATGACTCATCACTAAATTAATAATTACATTTACTAATCACTTAATATATAATTACACAAATACATAGAAAGCAGAATTGGTTTGTAAGTAATTATCATTAAATATTATTTATAACAATTAGAATGAGGAATTCCTCTACCATAGAATTAAAACAAGAACTGAATATCTTGATTTGATAGCATTGTAAAAGCCTAAATTTAAAAGATGCCACTTTGTTCTTTTTCATAACAATACTTATTATATTTTATGGCTTTTGTTGTACTCTGATTCCTATGTATTGTTCCCTTGAGTCATAGTTTTCTGTTAATATGCTGTCTTAGGTGGCAGACATTACATTTAGTGTAATCGAACCTCATCTTCCTACAAACGTAATTTGTCGTATGATATTTCTATTCTGATCCCTGCAAGCTGCTAAGTATGGGGATTTTATAGTGTCTGCAAGAGGTATCAGTCTAGGTTGCTTGTCAAGCAAGGGTTTTTTTTTTTTTACAGCAGGCTAGATTAAATAGAAATTAACTTTAGTCCCTTTTTGCATGGCTACTATAGGGATAATAAAACAAATGAGAATTAGATAGGTTTTAATGTTGTAGATAAGAAGACTACGGAATGGGAAATTTATTGTCTATCAGCAGAAAGGAATAGTGCCTTTTAAAAATAATAAGAGAATTAAGCCTGGCAATTGGTATCCTCACTAAACTCATGGAAATACCTCATCCTAGCATTTCATCCAGTGATTTACTTAACTTTGAATTAAGTCTTCTCCAAAATAACACATTTTTACAATCTATTGCATTGCGATGCCTCTGATCTTGCAACTATAATTCTTGATTTCATTCAAAATTTAAGGATTATTCATTCAAAATTTAAGGATTATTCAGTCAATAATTACACAATCAATAGTATTTTTGTCTTGCTGACATTTTTGTGAAGACATACTAATCTCTTGCTTTTTTAGATATTAAAGAAATAATTTTAAAATGACTTTATTCATGTTAAAAACCAATGGATTAAATAAAAGTATTTCCTTGCCTCCATTGTGTGATTAAATACATTAGAGAAACTCTCTATAAACAAGAAGTCAGTTGTTAGAGCTGGAATGCTATTTCATATAAAAATATGTATACTTTTCTGTAGTATTGACTTACTTCAGAAGTATTGACTTACTTTATTATTGTTTATCTTTACAGCTATAGATTGTATTAATTTATTTGTAATCTGTTTTGCCATCTGATTATTTTGACTAGAAGTCTGTTTTGACATAGAGTTTTCAGTAATCCCAATCTGAATGTTTTTCAACAACCCAAAAATAGCTAATTATTCTTTCTGAATAATTAGAAAATTACCCCTTACTTGGGGATGACTATCTCTCCTCATGATGTATTTTTATGAATGGACACTGAAATTACAGGCTTAGAACATTACTCACTTACTTAGAACTACATGTATAATAGAAATCATTTTGTCTTATCTTTAATATAAATTTCTTACTGTCACACAAATGTCTACTTCTTAGAAGTGTACAATTTGGTTAAGTAATAGACACATTTATCAAATACTAATCATGCACACCCTATTAGAAGGGCATTTTGTTGGGTATATAGTGACAGACAATACTACTAGCCTCTTGGATTTTTATAGTTCTATAGTTATCAATAAATGAATGAATGAATAGTTAAATTAATCAAACAAACAACAGAAATATAATGTTATAAAAGATGAGAAATTAAAAGAGTGGAGAGAAAAGTAATGCTCTGTTTTACTGGAGCACATAAACATTTTTAGCCAATGCTGTGAAGTTACTGTTTTCTTGTGACTTTTGCAAAACATTGTTTTTTTCACTCAAGAATCTTTGCTCACCCAATTATGGTAAAAATTAAATTTTTATACTTTATTTCTATCATCAATATGTCACGATTTTCTAAAATTCTTCAACATGTATATGAAGTTTTGAGTTTCCAAATGGAATCTTTGAGACACTCCAGTCATTTTTTAATTTGCTCAAATGCAATGGATGAAAATGTCTGTGTAACCATTTCATTTGTATAATCTTTATGTCAATCTCCAAACCTCTCAGAGACAAGATTTGTTGTGGTTTTATTGTTGTTTTATCCTAGCTTATAATAGCTGCCAATTAGAAGGAAACTTCCTCCAAGCAAGTTTTCTGATGCGTAAGCAATCATGAAATTTTACTCAATCCTTAAATGTAGTCACTGTTTATAAACTGAGATGGCATAAGTTATCTCCATAATATTTCTTTACATGGTAATGATTACAAACTTCTTCAGTTTTTCTTTCTCTAGGCCTGAGTGGACTGCTGTCAAATGTAGGTTGCTTCTGATCAGATATAAAAATGAATCATGAAAGTTAGAATCCATAACTTCTCAGGGAAGATGAGGAATCTACTGCTACTTATGAAATAAATAACTCACTCACATTCACGTATATTTTTATGAGTTCAGAGGGGAGAAAAGTCATCAAAATTATAAATTTCAAGAAAACAAATCATACTCTATTCAGCTATATGATTTACCGGGTACTTTTAAGTCATTTCTTCTGTTTCTCAGTTTCTAATAAAAAGAAGGCATAAAAAAATTAGTAAATTAAGAAAGTATTAGAGATGTTAGATCTAGAAGGAATATATGGAAGATCAGTATAAGTTAAAGAAGCATAGATTTTTCTGTACCTGTTTGTATGGGAGAAGCAAGACTATGACCTAGTTTTTTTTTGCACTTTATTGAGAAATAGAAATTGGTGTTTTATTGGTACTTGAACAAAGTAAATAACTATATGAAAAGTTGGTGACTAATGTTAGTGGTTAGGACAAACATTCACTAACAATAGTTTAGTGAAAGGAACTGAATAATACTGGGATGAATATCTACTAGTAGATTTTTAAGAATGTGCCTTAAGAAGAAAACTACTTTAAAATGGAGGAGGGTGGAGCAAAGAAAGAGGAAACACCTGAGTCTATTTTGTTTCAAGGATCACCAACATGTTCATTATGAATAAAGTAACAAATTTTCTCAACTTTAACTGCAATTTCAGCAGTACAACAACAGAGACATCTGTGGATTGGGAAACACTAAGCCTTGTGATAAAATAAAAACTTCAGCCAAATTACATTTAAAGGAGTTTAATTGAGCAATGAACGATTTGCAAATTGGGGAGCCCCAGAATCACAGCAGATTCACAGAGACTCCAGCGCAGCCACGTGATGGAAGAAGATTTATAGGAAAAAAAATAAGGAATGATGTATAGAAGTTGGAAGTGATGTACAGAATGGCTGGATTGGTTACAGCTAAGCGTATGCCTTATTTGAACACAGTCTGAACACTCAGCAGTGTATGAATGGTTGAAATATGGCAGCTGGGATTGGCCAAGACTTAGCTATTGTTACAAGTGCATACTTCTGAGTTAGGTTTTGAATTTTGTCTGTCTATTAAGCTAGGTTCATCCTCAAGAACTCAAATATAGAAGTATAGAGTTCTTCTCAGGCCATATTTAGTTTGCTTGAACAGTTACCCCTTTTTGGTCATTTTCTCAATTTTGAGAGATTGACCAAAACCTTAGTCATTGATGTTACTGTCACCATCATAAATGTACCTATATGGTCTTGAAACCCACTGGGAAACAGTAGAACAGTGGGTTTTGTAAGGAGGGAATGAGGACTGAGTAGAAGGTACCTCTTTATGCTGGAATGTTCTTTTTACAGGAGAAAAACAAATCCTGGTCTGTTCTAGGATCTATGTGTTTCCTTAAAGTCTTAGTTTGATTGTCATATTTAGCATGAATGAGTCCATTTTGTTTGGTTTAGCCTGTTGGGACCTAGTGCACGAGCTCAGTCCAAAACAATGGCCTCCCATAATTTCGTTTAAAAAAATTTCTCCTTTTTGGCCAGGTTCTCACTTAGGTGAGAGAGTGACCAAAACTTAAGGCCCTAGCGCCACTCTCGATTACCATCATTTTGGGTTTCCTGTCTCGCCGTGTCATTCATAGGTTACAGTGTCCTCATGGTCGCAAATTTCTCTCAGCTTTTGTCATTCCATTTGAAGAGACCATTGACATTCTAGAGATGGCTGCATGCAAACATTTAAAATCTTTGAGAGGATACAATGCACCAGGGAGACTATTATGATAATTATTAGGAGGATAATAAGAATTTGGAGTATGCTTCTTACCCATACACAGGGTCCCTATAAACCAAACTACCTAATATTAAATAGATTAAAAAATGAGCTAGATGAAGAGTCTACTTGCTTGACTAAGTAGTCTTTTCATTAATCCCCTACAACTAAATTTTCATAATCTACATTTGATGTCTTTCTCCATATGCCACAAGTGCCAGCAGCTGCACAGGTACTTTTTAGCTAATTCTATTATTTAGCATAACTGTCACAGGAGAATTTAAAGTTGGTTGTGTAACCATAGCCTTTACAGTAGAGTCTGCCATAGAGCCCATTACAAGGGATACATTTCTAATTATTGCCTCTTTTATTCTAAATCATGGAAAAAAGGACCTAACAAATGGTGTCCTCCTAGAAGAGTGAAGGCCTCCTGGCAATGTTTTCTTTAACCTGTATGTGTGTCAAAAGGAGTGAACCAGTGTTCTGTTTCTGACTGATTATGAGGCAACATATGAACCATGAAAGTTTTTCACCTACATTGGGCCACCTACTTTTATCTATCAAAGCATAAGTTTATCCATGTATAAGGCTGGCTGAAAACTTCACATATAAAAGTATACCCCATAAATGTATATAACAGACCCTCTTTCCACTTCTATTGTTCATAGAGGCATAAGCAATATTCAAAGATAAGACTCTTGTGATAGTAGAAAAGTCTTGATCCCTGATAGTGGGAAAAGCTGTTCACATCAAGGATGCCATCTTCTTCTGGGGAGAGACTTCCCTGGTTAGTTTTACCTTAAGGGTTTCCATGGGTATACAGTTCCAAGAGAGTGGAGGAACCCTTCCCAGTTGTAAGATTATGAACCCGAAGTTCAAGCTTCGAAAGCAATGTGGATGGCATCCAAGCAATATGGATGGCAAAGACAGTCTTTTTCTGATGTTCTCAGAAGATCCAATCTTCAGGTTCTAGACTGTGAAGGGGTTATCCTCAATGAACCATAGAAAGCTTTCTTTACCTGGTGAAAATACACTGTAGCATAATAATCTACTGTTACAACATCAGCTCTTTTGCATGGGAAAGCTTTTATACTGAAAATGACAATTGAATGAAAATTTTTTATAAATGTTTAAATGGCCCATCAGGTAGCCAAATGTACATGAGGATTTGATTGCCTTCCCAGGAATATGGAACCAAACATTGGCTTTAAACTATTTCCACAATTTATAAGTCACCACATCAATATATTCAATTTGGATTATTTTATCTTTTTCATGATGAGTCATGGAATGCAGAACCTTTAATAACAAAAGCTTTAAGGACTCACGAAGGACAAGGCAGACTTTCTGGTTCTCCATGAGTCCATGCTTAATATTGGACTTATGTCCTTCTTGAATACCAGATGTTTCTCCAATTTAGGTGCTTTAGCACTGATAACTGATGGGTTATCATAGGTAATTTGACTTAGACCATAAAGTACATTTAAATTGTATATCTAAATGATTTTAGCATTGGCTGATTTGGCATGATAATCTGGCATACTTGGGTTAGCAGTTTTATAAACCAGTCAGTCTTTTTATTAGAGCTTCAGGAATTTTTACCCAGTCCAACTCTTGGGGAATTGGGGAATTCAAGAGAAATTTTTACCCATTATATGATTTTAAAGTTATTAGAAAATTGTATTCAAAAGTGTTTTTCAGGGTCCTTTCCATCCTTTCATGAACCTTTTAAAAGACAACATATTCTAGGATTTTGCACGCTCGCGAAGTTTTCAGCAACTGCATTAGCATTAAGCAATTAACTGTGGAAATGACTTTAAATTCTTATAGTTAAAAACACAATTAACAAGGAAATTTGGTTATTTCTGTGGGCTACAATAAAGTTACATAATAACCTTAATGATGTTTGATAGCATATACTCAAACATATTAGAATTTTAGAAATCCCACACAATTTTGGAACATATATTAATATCATTCACTAAAATATAACCTGAAGATTAAACATTATTTTTATTTTTACAGTTCTTCCCATGATTTTTAAACCAAATAAGTCAAATGTCACTGATCCATTAGAGCATTATTGATGTTAAGCCCAATTTTAATAAAACCTTACAGACAAATGTATATGATCTTAATCAGTTTGATCATAAGGTAAGAATTTTATAAACCTTTTATAACCCTTTACAATTTTTGTTAAAGAGCAGATTAGAGCTCTAAGAAAACCTGTTGTGCTTTTATTTTGATGTTCAATTTACAGAAAAACCAAATAATACCACTTGTTACAATGTTAACTTTTAGCGACTTTTACTTTTGGTGAAAACCTTGGCAAGTCTGAGATTTTAATTATGTACTAGGTGTGGAGCCTAGTGAGAGGAGAGAAAGACCCTCTCACATTGTTTTATATTGTTTCATATTCAGTAAAAACAACAAGGAAGTAAAACCAAAGACAGGCAGCCCAGCGCCAGGCCCGAAACCAGGCCTGGGCCCGCCTGGCCTAAACCCAGTAGTTAAAAATCAACTTATGATTTAGAAGCCAATGTTATTCATAGATTCCTTACATTGTATAGAAGAACATTGTGAAACTCCCTGCCCTGTTCTGTTCCTCCCTGACCACTGGTGCATGCAGCCCCTGTCACGTACCCCTTGCTTGCTCAAATCAATCACGACCCTTTCATGTGAAATCTTTAGTATTGTGAGCCCTTAAAAGGGACAGAAATTGTGCACTTGGGAAGCTCAGATTTTGAGACAGTAGCTGGCCAGTGCTCCCAGCTGAATAAAGCCCTTCCTTCTACAACTCGGTGTCTGAGAGGTTTTCTCTGCAGCTTGTCCTGCTACACTAGGACCCAGACAGAAATGTAGATAAGGTCTGACTCTTTCCAGTATCTCACTCCACGTGTCTCAGGCCTTACCTGTGAAGCAGGGAAGTTGTACAGGGAGCATGGCTAATTCCACATGTCCCCAGGCCTTATCTAATGCTCCAAAATAAATTAAACAATTTTTAAAAGTCAAAGCAGTTTATGACCTTAAAGCATTTAGCAAACCTGATATCTGACCTGCGTAATTTAGACCAAATGTTTTATTTTGCCAATAATCTCTAAAGCTGTTTTTATTTTCCAAAGATTACTGAAGTTACATGAACTAAAAGGCATTACAGTTTTATTTTTTCTTTCTAAACATTTGACTTAAGTGCTTATTTTTGTTTAAGCCAATTAATCAGAGCTCTTTTATGTAAATATTACACACAACACATATGTAACTACACAGACAGACAGACAGAAGATTACTGTAGTAGTTGTGTTACCAGGGAGTCCTTGTTCCTAGAGCTCCCAAGATGGTGGCAGGCTGCTTCCAAGATGGTGGCAAGCCTTGTGTTCTCTGACCTGGGGTTCTTGGCCCCATGGATTCCAAGGAATGGAATCTTGGGCCATGCAGTGAATGTTATAGCTCTATTAGAAGCTGTGGGTCATGGAAGAGAACCATGGAACCCAGTGACTAGTGTTCAGCTCAATTAGGACGAACCTGGGCACTTAGCTGTGCAGAAACAATGGCAAGCCTTTAGCCCAACTGGGAGCGGCAATGGGCGCCTCACTGGATCAGGAGCACAATGGACACCCTGCCAGATCTGGAGGGATGGAAGTCAGCAGCAGGTCTGTGATGGTGGCAAACAGCAGTGGTGGACGGCGAGGGAAAGCTCAGCTGGAGCCATAACAAACACGGACCAGAAGAGAGTGCAGTTGCAAGATTTAATAGACTGAAAACAGAGCTCCCTTACAAAGGGAAGGGACCCAAAGAGGGTAGCCATTGCCAGCTCGAATGCCTGGGTTTATATCCCAATCATTGTCCCTCCCGCTATGCTCTTAGGCAATAGATGATTGGCTATTTCTTTACCTCCTGTTTTTGCCTAATTAGCTTGTTAGTGAGCTCCCTTTACTACCTGATTGTCAGGTGTGAGCTAAGTTGCAAACCCCGTGTTTAAATGTGGATGCAGTTGCCTTCCCAGCTAGGCTTAGGGATTCTTAGTCAGCCTAAGAAATCCAGCTAGTCCTGTCTCTCAGTTGTAAGATTTTTCATTTGCCAGTTTTTAAGTTTCTTAATTGGTTATTGGCTTTAGGGTGGAGTCCTTAAAGAACAAGGGTAGAAAAGGGTCTCTGGTTCCTCCTGTTTTTCCCAAGAAGTCCAGGCTGTTAGAGCTTGAATATCCACTTTTAATTAAGCTGACTTTTAACTACAGCACTCTTTAATAAAGTGCTTCTAAAATTTCTTATTTCCTGACTTTAGCCAGGCCAAATGGCCAATATTTCTGGCTTTTGAACTTTACCAAAGGAAACCTCCCAGGTGCTCTCCAGTGATTTTCCAAGAAGTCTAAGGTAGTTAATTTTGAGCTTGCAAAGGGTTTTAACTAGTGAAGATAATTTTTAGAGCTAACTATGACATGAAACCTAAATTCCTGTTCCCTGGAAGGCGGAGACCAAGAGAAAGTTGTGCCACATGGTTACAAGGTCAAGCTCCCAAGGACATAAAACAAGATGAAGACCTCATCTGGGTTTTTGTTTGTTTCAGGGACCTGCAACAAAGTTTGTTACTGACCAGATTGCTGGGCCGTCTTGAGCAGTGAGCTTATGTGTGCCTAACCCCATGTTTTATCCTAAGGTACTCCTCGATACAGAAAAACAAATTCATAGCACAAAATACAACAGATTGACTACAGCTTATCGCTAGCCTCAGAATTCTTTTTGCATTAATTAAAAATTTACAGAGGAAATAAACAGTGATTTGTGCCATTCATGCAACCAATTTGCACACCAAGAGAGAAACTAGATATCTGACTGGTAAGAAATTCTTACCTTTTGCCAGCATGCCAGCCTTCTGGGTTCCCTTTTCCTGAGTGGCCCTAGTGACCTGGCTTGCTGCACCATCACCCTGGGGGCCAAGCTTCAACACAAAAGAAAATTTTTTTTTAATTCTACTTCAGTGTGTTGTTGTTCATTTAGAACATTGTACTGTAAGTTATCTTTAGTAAGATTTCACCATTTCTGTAAGACTTTGCTGCCTCCTGGGTCTAATGTATAAGCAAGAAGGAACTCAGTTTTTCAGAAATTAAGGATCCCATTTTTACCTAAAATATTGGCTTTACACTTAGGTTCTCTTGATCAACTTAGCCAATGATTTTTTTTCTTACCTAGGAGTACAAGAAAAATAAAACAAAGGGGAAGAACACAAAAATCTCTGTGAATTTTTAAAAGCCAAATTGTAAAACCACTACAATACTACTGCTTACCAGCAGTTCCTTTCTGACCCAGTCAGATGTAAGAGGCCTCTTACTGTTTCCAAACCAGTTAATTCCCAGATCAATTTTATTCCTGGACCCAGCCCAGTTTCTGTAGTGACTTCCAAACCCCATTTGGATCAGAAACTCAGCTCAAAACACAACTCTGTGGAGCGCCGAAATCCAAGAGGGAGCTTACTCGAAATCCCCAGCCACTTTGAGAAGTCAATGAACACAAGTGGGTCCTGCAAGTACCTTGCATGTTCACTCAGCACTCCTGGAGGTCACTAGAAGCTTCACTTCAGATCCCACTTCTGACATCTTCTGATAAAACAAAAACTTCAGCTGAATTAAATTTAAAGGAGTTTAATTGAGGAATGAATGATTTGCAAATTGGGCAGCCCCTAGAATCAGAGCAGATTCACAGAGAATCCAGCACAGCCATGTAGTGGAAGAAGATTTATAGAAAAAAAAAAAGGTCATGACATACAGAAATTGGAACTGAGGTACAGTACAGCTGAATTGGTTACAGCTTGGCATATGCCTTATTTGAACACAGTCTGAACACTCAGCAATGTATGAAAGGTTGAAGTATGGCCACTGAGATTGGCCCAAGACTTGGCTATTGTTACAGGTGTATACTACTAAGTTAGTTTTTGAATTTTGTCTGTCTATTAAGTTAGGTTACAGTTCATCCACAAGGACTCAAATATAGAAGGATGGAGTCCTTCTCAAGACATATTTAGTTTGCTTTAACACTTGTATTATCTATCTACTGATACTGAATGGTGATTGTTATGGCAAAAAACCCATGATCATTTGCAGGAATCCAGATCTTGATTTTAGTTCTGGTTCTTTATTTAGCTCTGATTCTACCAGCTGTATTAACATCAGGAAACTAACTTGTCTAATGCTCTGTGAACGCATGATAACAATTGTAGATAACTACACACTTCATGGCTGTTTTAAGCTTAGTGAAATAATGTGTTATACTATTTAGCACAATATTGAGTAATATTATCATTTTTAAGTATAATATTAATTCTCAGTATTATTGAGTACTGATCATTACTATTTAAACTCTTTAAACATCTGAATTAAAATGTATGTATACAAGTTACTTTGTTCATAGTGGTCATAAAAAATGGTATCTTACATTAATAGAAGTTGAAGTAATATTTGCCTCATGGTTTAACATGAGTTAAAGACTTTGTTTTCATTGTATTTCCACATTTTGACTATACTGTATCTGGGCATGATTCTCTTCGCATTTATTTTATTTGGAGTTTATTAAACTTGTTGGGTGAATAGGTTAATGTTTTTCAGCAAAATTGGGAAGTTGTCAGCCATTCTATTTCAAATATTGTTCTGCTTTTTTTCCTATCCTTGATCTGAAACTACTATTATGTATTTATTCATGAACTTAATGGTGGCCCACATGTCTCTGAGTGTCAGTTTATTGCTCTTCTTTCATATTTTTCTGTTTTTTAGATTGCACAATCTGTATTGATTTATTTAAAAGGTCAGTAATTTTTTACTCTTGCAGCTCAAGTCTGCTGGGACCCTCTAGTAAACTTTTCACTTTGGTTGTTGTACCTTTCACTCCAGAATTTTCTTTCTTTTTTTTCTTTATAATTTGTGTCTCTCTATTAACATTCTATATTTGAGTCATAATCCTCATAAGTTTCTTTATTTTTAAGCACTTTCAAATTTCTTTGAACATATTCACAATAGCTCTTTTGAAGTCTTTATCTGCTAAGACTGTCATGTGGGCTCCCTAAAGGCAATTTCTGTTTGCCTGCTATTTTTCAGTACATGAATCACAATTTCTTGCTTTTTTGCATGGTTTTTATTTATTGTTGAAAACTAGATATTATAAATAACAAAGTGTAGAAACTCTGGAAACTGATTTTCACCCCCTCCCTAGTCTTGTTGTTTGCTTGTTTATTTGCATCCTAACTGGTTTGACTATTTCAGTGATAGACTGCTCTTCAGATGCTTAAGTGTGAGCATAAGTAGAGTTCTCCCTCTCCCTCATCCCATGGGAATTAGAGTGGATTTCAATGAGTTATATTTGACTGTCCTTTCCTGATTTCCTTGCTGTGTTTCTAGCTGGTCTGTCTTTATGGTATTATGCCTAGATGTTAGACTCTACTAATTGTTTGCTACTGTGGCTTTCAAGCATGCTCTGAGCATACATTTGGAACTTTTGCAATGGTATCATATGAAACCAGTATTTGAGGGTTATTCTGACCTTGGGAGAGCTCTCTTTAGCTGTTTATTTTCTGGTTTCTGTGTTAAACTTTCTCCTGATCCACCATTTTATTTGTTGCACCATTTAGCTATCATTCTTCTCTTAATTGCTCATGATCAAAATCTCATTGTTTTCCAATGTGCCTTTTAGGTCGAATTCTCCTATAATCTCTTTTAAATAAATTTATTTACCTTAGTACTACTTTGGAGTTCTGTTTGCTTGTGGACTTCTTTTCCCTTTGGGCAGAGCCTCTGAGTCATTGCTCTGGGACTGGGAGACAAGAGTCAACTGCTTCTCTTGAGGTGACATTCCGGCTCTACAGTCAGGGTTCTAGGAAAGAGTAGTAATTTCTACTCTTTGTAGTCTCCCTCTCTCGGCCTGGAATATCCACCCTGTGACTGAGGTAGTGTGAGAATAATTGAGGCCCAGTATTCTTAGGCTGCCAAGCCTGAGTTACAACTCCTACCCTATAATTGGGGGCTGAGTAGACTAAGGAAGTTTCTGACCACTTGCCTAGAATAGATCATCTACAACATAGAGCTGAGGGGATAAGAAATGTTGGAAGGTTGTTTATCCTGACATAGCCTTAGGTTAGGAGCTGGGGAAGAAGAAGCCCCATGTTCTTGGCTGAATCAATTTAGAGTAGAACTTTCATCATGGTGAACATGGAGACGGTGGATTAGTCTAGCTGAAATGCCATGTACCTTTGCTGTTCTTACTGAGATTTGGTAGATTTTCTTAAATAAATGTTTATTCATTTTCTGTATGCCTTTATGACAATTTTTAGCAGTTTCAAATGAGCATTTTTATAATTTTCACTGGTCATGGTAGTTTTACTAGGGAAAGGGTCCATGAAGATCCTCACACCACCATTTCAGAAGTGACATCCCTAGAATAAACTTTCTCGAAAAGATTGCAAATGCTAGTTATCTGTCATTAAGTCATGTTTTAAAAGCAGAGGGACATTTCAGGTCCTGTAGGAAAGATGGAGAGGAACTCCAGTTAGTGAAGCAGAAAGATATTAAAGACTCTGGAGAAAGTCTGAAACTGAATCAAAGCTAAGTGATCCCATAAAATGGAACACAAGATTCTAATAAAGAATCCAGCAGGGTACTTCTGTGTTCAGGGCTCTCAATTCTTCAAAGAAGGATTGGAGAGGTTCAAAGCAATGTTTAGTAACATAGTCTTGAATAAATGGCAGCGGAAAGTTCTATTTCCTAAGAGAGAAGGGCTAAACACATGTTGCCACCACTAAGACTGTATCATTTTGGCAGTAATGTATCTTTAAAAAAAATCTTCTGGCTTTCTGCAAAGAGTAAATCATTACCTACCTTTTTGGGTAAGAGATAATGTCTTACACTGTTAAAATGACACCTACGGTAAGGAACGGAAAATTGATGTTAAATGCATTCCTATTATGTTAAATAGAAAACATCAGAAATGCTTTTTCTGACATTTTTTATAGTAGGAAAAAGTGTAGCTAAATACACAAACTATTTCTGTCCATTACTGATAAAAATGTGGTCTGTATTATATATTTTTCAATTGTAAGTCTAGAATTAGTTGTAATTGGTGTAACTTAGTCATTTACTCATTTCTTTTCAGATGTAAAGCCTCTGTTAATACTTTTCCTGTTAACAACCTAACTATTCAACTGCTGAATAAAAACCATTAGGACAACTAAAGTAACAGAAACTGAGAGATTTTGGCAAGAAATAGTCATTCCAATATCAACGACTATGGAGGAAATGCAATTGCTTTTCTTTGCTTAAGTTTTCCTGGTTTGTGTACTTAATTATGAGCCACAGCATTTATAACAACCCCAGAATGTACCATTTTTATACAAGAATTAAATAATAGGCCAAATTAAGTATTTGTCTCTTAGGAATTTGAGAACTTTTGCAAAATGATAACATCTTTCATAAAAAATAAATGTTGTAGGCCGGGCGCGGTGGCTCACGCTTGTAATCCCAGCACTTTGGGAGGCCGAGGCGGGCGAATCACAGGTCAGGAGATCGAGACCACGGTGAAACCCCGTCTCTACTAAAAATACAAAAAATTAGCCAGGCGTGGTGGCGGGCGCCTGTAGTCCCAGGTACTCGGAGAGGCTGAGGCAGGAGAATGGCGTGAACCTGGGAGGCGGAGCTTACAGTGAGCCGAAATTGCGCCACTGCACTCCAGCCTGGGCCACAGAGCGCGACTCCGTCTCAAAAAAAAAAAAAAAATAATAAAATAAAATAAAATAAATAAGTAAATAAATGTTGTAAAACTATATATATTTAATAAACCCATTGCAGTAACCAGCAAAAATAAATTTAGCTTTCTGAAATGCGTAATTGCATACTGAATGTTTCTCTAGATACTCTCTGAATCTTGGAAACTAAGTTTAAAAACATAAACTTTCTTTCTTTAAATAAATGCCATTTGAAAGTAATACTAAATGTTTACATCATGTTTATAGTTTTGAAGAAATAATTCCTAGATATGAGATTGTATTACCAAGCATTATAAATCTAACACATTTTCATTTCCCCATTTGGGAGGTTAGTATGCTTTCTGAGAGTCTTTGTCATTTCCTGTCAATCGTTCCATCTGGATCATTGAGTAAAATCCTCTCATATTCCCTTGTATGTGTATGCAGACCCTATGGTGTTGTTTTCTGTATCATTGTCACCTAAACTTTCATCAACTTTATTTTGCTATAGAATAGCAAAGAATAAGCAACAGTGATGAATAGCAATAATAATAATAATAATAATAATAATAATAATAATAAAACAGGGAGCTAGAAGCTCCTATTTTTGTCTCAAAATTAGTGGTTCACATATTTAAAGCCAATTTGACTATAAGCTCTCTGTAACTTTTTAAATGCAAACATATTAGTGAAATACTATAAGCTCTTTGTAACTTTTTAAATGAAACATAGTAGTGAAATACTGTTACCATACATTAAAGTGCAAAGCATTTTGTAAGTTTTTAATTTTTTTGCAAACACACATCTCCATAATCACAACCCAGAACAACATGTCAAGTTTTTGGCATTTGAAGCTTCCTGTTTTCCTCCATCCAACACGGGTTTTTATTTTTTATTCTAGTCCAGTGTTGTTTTCATATCAATTTACCATATTTATTTCTCTAGATGTATACCTTAATTCCATTATATTTCTCTATCTATTTCTACCCTCTCCCTAGCTTTCTCCGCTCTCTTTTCCCTTCTTTCTTTTCTTTTTTCCCTCCCTCCCTCCCTCCGCTCCCTCCCTCCCCCATCCTTTTATTTTCCTTTCCTTTCTTTTCCTTTCCTTTCTTTTCTTTTCATTTATTTTCTTTTTCTTCCTTCCTTTCTTCCTTCTTTTCTTTCTTTTCTTTCTTTCTTTCTTTCTTTCTTTCTTTCTTTCTTTCTTTCTTTCTCTTTCTTTCTTTCCTTCCTTCCTTCCTTCCTTCCTTCCTTCCTTCCTTCCTTCCTTCCTTTCTTTTTCCTATATTTGTTTGAATTCTACTTATCTATCTGTCAAATCTTTCAAATCTCTCTATTATGGCAGTCTCTTTTTAAGGTCCTTCTTATTCCCTCTTCCACTTTTGTAACTCGTTTTTTTCTCTAGAAAATCTATTTTTGTCTCAAAATTAGTAGTTCATATGTTTAAAACCAATTTGACTATAAGCTCTCTGTAACTTTTTAAATGCAAACATAGTAGTGAAACACTATACCATACATTAAAGTGCAAAGTTCTTCATAAATTTTTAATTTTTTTGCAAATGCACATCTCAGAACAACATGTCAAGTAATGCCAACATTTCAAATCCTTCCTTTGGCCTCATTCTAGTTAATATAAATGCCAAAAGAAACACTGTAATTCTTTGTGAAATTTTAATCACAGATTTATTTTATAGATACTATTCAGATTTTTTCTATATTTTTTCTTTAAGTTTTAATGTTTTACAAAGAAGCTAATAATTTCATTAGAATGTTAAAATTATATATGTCAAGTTTTTTGTCATTTTTCAATCCATATAAGGTATATGTGATATACTTTTTTCACTGCTAGTGCTAATTTGTATTTTTTTAAAAATCTTAGAGATTTTTACATCATTTTTATTAATCTTTTCAAATTTGCCATCTAATGTTTACCGTGTCTGAATATTTTCTTTCCAAGAAACTTTGCCTGGAAGGCTTTCTGCGTTGTAAGTGGAGACTTATATTCTTTTACAATGGGTTAAATGACATTTTCACAAAGAAAACACAATGATATAATCAGCACCCAGATCAAGAAATAGAACATGACCTGCTTCCTAGAAGACTACCTTATGCATTCTCTTAGTCATTACCGTTTTACCCACTCCCTTGGCAGCTTCCTCATTTTTAACACTGAAAATCATGTTAGTTTTTTGTTTTCATTTGTTTATTTGTTTGCTTTACTTTTCTATAAATGCATATATACAGCATTATCTCTTAAAATGCTTTTGTATTCAAACATTACAGTTAAATTAATCTAAATTATTTTAATATGGCTAGTATTTGTTCATTCTCATTTTTACATACTATTATTAGTCATTATATTTTGTAGAGCTCTAGAACACTCTCAGTATTAATCCACTTAGAATATATATTTTGAAAAAAAAGTAACATTTACTAGTTTAGGTCTTACTTTCTGTTATAATGTGCACATTCAAGGTGACAACACATCTAAGAAATATTCAGGACATCAACACAATCTTAGTGCTTGATAGTCATTC
The DNA here is from genome assembly GCF_028878055.3 of Symphalangus syndactylus. Lineage (NCBI taxonomy): Eukaryota > Metazoa > Chordata > Mammalia > Primates > Hylobatidae > Symphalangus > Symphalangus syndactylus. The sequence continues at coordinate 115,381,072 of NC_072428.2, forward strand.
AGGCTTTTTGGTCCCCCGCCTGGTACCCAAGCATCCGAGAAGTGACAAGTCAGCCCACTGTATAGTGGAAGGCTGATGGAGTGGAATGCCTGTGAATATGTTTATGTTTGTCTTGATGAACTATCACAAGAAAAAAGAATGGAAAAAGACAGTGAGTAAATTAATTAAAATGAAAATGAGTAAAATAATTTAAATAAAGAACGAGAAAATGTGATGCTGCCTTGTATAAAAAATGTAGTAGTGGAATTTTAAAGGGGCTATTCTATTGCTTTTACCTAAGGAAAGGTTGTTCATAGACAAAAAGGTTTCAGAATTACTTTTCTTTAGAAAATACTGGCAGCTGCATCTAAAATGTCAACTTGACAAGTGACACTGTCACTTCATGATTTGCTTCTTAGTAGGAGTAGGCTTCAGAGTGAGGCAATTTGTGTTATTGAACAACAAAACTCCCAAACAAGGGGGATATCAAAAAGTGGTTTTAGGAGGGTAATGAGCAAATCTTTGGGGGAAAAAGTATAACTCTGCTACTCTTCCAAGCATTATGAGTTTTACTTTTATTACAGAAAATAAAATTTAATTTAAATATATTATTTGAAAGCCTGCCATATGTCAAAAACAAACATCTGTTACTTTACTCTGCTAATGTGAGTATTATTTATAAGATCTTGGCAGAAAAACTAATTTATTTACTCTTTGGTTATGCTTATAATATAAAATTAAATGTTAATATACTATCCTAATACTGTTGTATAAATGCTTTTAAAAATCACAAGATATAAAACAAGGCAAGGCAATTAAAGTTACAAGTAAGAATAATATTGTATCACGGATCTTAAAAGGGATCTACCAGTGTGTTATTAGGTATTTGAAACAGAATACTAAATACAAAATTTAGTGTTTCTTTTGCTCTAGATAATGTTTTCGTTGTGTATGGTATTTTTACACATGTGCTTTATAAAAAGTACAAGTTGTTGCATTATTTATAATGTATATTCAGTTTTTTTTTTGAGGTATCTTTTGTGGAGGCATTCTTTGCATTTGATAATACCCATATTCTTGGCCCTGATTTCTTGAACACTTCTTTCTATAATGTTGAAAGTAGGTGTATCAGTTTTTGGAAGAGTCTTGTTTAATGATAGGTAAAAAAAATAAACTGGAAGACAATAACTGTTCCCACATAGGTGTTGACATCCTGAATTCAATTTCTAACATGTGACGTATAACATAGAAAGCTGAGAAATTGCTTTCAAATAAATTTTTTCTTTGATGTGTGTATATATGTAAGTGCTTGTGTATCAGTTTTTTTTCATCCATTTATCAGGATTCTTAGATATCAAACTTCAGTTGTATCTCCATTCCATCAATCAGAAAATTTATTGGCAATTTTTGTGAAATTTTCTGCTATTACCAGTGACAGTTTCTTTTTAATTACCCTTAGAGAATTTTACCAATTACTCCCTTTCTAATGGAGGCAATTTTGAAATCACTAGAATCTTTGAAACAAAACAGTTGGCAGTTTCAGGCAACAGTAGATTTGAAGTATGGTTGTTGGGAGGTTTTCAGAGATGCTATAAATGCCTGGGGCATTGGTCTCAGAGAATAAACAAGATCACAGCTGGGTTCTGAACAGCTGAAGTGAATAATAATGGACTGCTAGGCCTCTATGATGTCTGTTACTATTCCTATCTTAAGTCTTAGCATTAATCTACATGATTTTATTTTTCTTACAGTAATTATTCAGAACTGTTTTCAATTGTAAAAAGATGAGAAATGGATACTTTCAAAGACATCACCAACTTTAGAACCACATTATCTGTGTGTGTGTGAGTGTGTGTGTGTGTGAGTATGTGTGTGTGTGTGTGTCGGAGAGATTGGAAGGAAACCAAGCAAATATACCTCCAAAACATTGTTGCACATTTTAATCATGGATTAGGTAGAATTTTTATTTATGATCTAGCATGTGGATCACTTTTTGAATGTTACGTGTGTAATAGGAAAAAATGTGCCTTCTGCAGCTTGTTAATTTCTTTTTTTTTTTTTTTTTTTTTTTGACAGGGCCTTGCTCTGTTGCCCAGGCTGGAGTGCAGTGAGGCAGTCTCGGCTCACCACAATCTCCCCCTCCTGGATTCAAGCAATTCTCCTGCCTCAGCCTCTCGAGTAGCTGGGATTACAGGCACGCACCAATACCCCCAGATAACTTTTGTATTTTTAGTAGAGATGGGGTTTCACCATGTTGGCCAGGCTGGTCTCGAACTCCTGACCTCGTGATCAGCCTGCCTTGGCCTCCTAAAGTGCTGGGATTACAGGCATGAGCCACTGTGCGCCCCGGCCAACTTGTTAAATTTTTAATCATTCTGCTCATCTTTTGCAACCTTACTGACTTTTGTGTCTACCTTATCTAGCAGTGGCTGAAATTTCCTTCTATGATTATAGATTTGTCTGTTATTTCTTATAGATTTCTCAATATTGCTTGTATTATTATTTTAATACCATTAGACATAAAAATTCAAAATTGTTATCACTTACTGAATAAATAAATCTTAATCTATTATCAAGTAATTCTTTTTCTTTAGAAATCGTTTCTGACTGTAAGTTTGCTTTGTTTGAACTTTTGTAGCTACTACATCCATATACATATATATGCAGTAGCTACAAAATGCTTTAACTACACTTAAATTTTTACATTTTTAAAATTAATTATTTTATTTTATTTTGAGTTGACACATAATTGTACATATTTATGGAATACCGAGTGATACTAATCAAAAGAAAGCTGTTATTTTTTCTGCTATTAATATCAAAGTTTTGGGATTGTTAATGAGATAACTACTTAATGTATTAATAGGATATCTTTCTTTCTCATTTGACTTTCAATTCGATATGGATTTACCATGGGGAATCCTAGCTTCTATGATATCTGCAGAGACAGGAGAGAGAGGAATCTTTATTCTCTACCTCCTGCCAGAAGTATGGAGTACTGGCCCTGCCTGGGGTCATCCTTCACACCATGATGATGATGTTGAGGTTCCCAGCTAGCTGAGGGCCACTACTGACAGGCACCTATTGTCTGGGTGCCCTGTGACAACCTGCCCTTGGTGGGCCTTATTGAACCTTGGGCCCCTGAGTTTGACCACAGTGAGAAAGACCTGAATGAGACTCTGGTGAGTCGCTTCTGGGGAACCAGTAAGACCTAGGTTTTAAAACAACTTTTCTGCCTAAGAATTGGCTAAGTGAGCTTAGGAGAGAGAAAGAAGACCAGGATATTATCAAACGGCTGAAAATCCCAAAGAGCTTAGCCACTGGAAAGAAGCACACCAATGCTAGAAAAGGCAGATGTGGCATTAACTATTAACACTTGTGAAACTGAAATATTTTATTTTTGAAACTGTTAATAATCACAACCACCATGATAGAGTATAATGCATAAAACTGTTTTTCTATAATCTGTAATACAATGAAAATCAGTCACAATATGCAATAGTGTTACGGGATCTTCGGGATGTCGATTTTCTGGCTGGAAACTTCTGTGGCTCATGGCCCCTTTGCCTGGGTTTTTGTCCTGCATCCAGGAAGAATGAGGTATACAAACAAGTGAAGTGTGAGCAAGAGGAAGATGAGCTTTATTAAGTGTTAGAACAGCTCAGAGGAGACCAGCACTGGGTAGCTCCTCTCGGTAGGCAGGTTGTCCCATCAAGTGTTAAGCTCTTAGCAGAGAGCAGGCCCTGGAGAGAGCAGCTCCTCTCCGCTACCGGTCCTCCCAACTTCCCTGTAGGTTTCTGAAGCTCTGGGCAGAGTGGGAAGTTTCTCTCTGCAGCCGGCCTTCCTATCATCTCTCCATTCTCTCCGTCCTCTGCCCTGCTCTGGCTGAGCCTGGGATTTTTATGGACATCAGAGGGCAGGAAGTATTTGTTGATTGGTCCATGGGCAGCCATGGGCCCTGGAAGAGACACCACAAGTCCCCATTCCTTCTGCGGCACCAGCAGCCCAGTCTGAAGATGGGGCCTTACCCGGGACCCACCCACTTCAGCCCGGGAGCCTGTCTGCCTCCCGTGGCTGCGCATGGCATGCAGGCTGCTGATACCAAAGAGCACATGCAGACCAGCACCCAGCTTCCCCCAGTTCCCCGTCAGATTCCCCTCCCACCCTCCTCATGCCCAAACTTCGGAGGGAGCCCAGGTGGCAGTGGGCTGGCATGTCAGCACTGCTCCCAGCATGCACACGCCAGCCTGGGTTGTGACAGCACCCGGGCTCAGCCCCAGCCCAGCTCAGAGATCAGAGTGGGAGCCAAGAGCGGGGAGAGGTCAGGCAGCGGAAGCAGGATCCCTTGCCCTCCCACCCTGCAAGGGCAAGGGGCGCCTTCCCAGGACTCCCAAAAGTGCATGGATGCCTGTGTCTGCAGCCCAAGTTTGGGCGGCTGGAACAGGGCTCCTGACTGCTCCGTGAAGTGGGATGCCCAGATCAGCAGCCACTCTTTGCTCCTGCCTACTCCAGACTCCCAAGAGCACAGGGGTGCCCGGTTGCAGTTGCAGCTTGGGTGGCTGCAGTTGCACCTGGTGAGCTCCCGCCCCTACACCTTGGAAGGGGCAGGTGTCCCTCCTGTCCCTGGCTCTCACTAGCTCAGTGGAACACAGCATCCAGCCGCATACTCTAGCAACCTGGGGCAGAGGTTCCAGGTCCTCGCTGGGCCTGGGCCGGCATCTGGGGCAGGGGCAACGTTGCCATAAGATCCCTCTGTGGCCCTGGCGTTCAGGGTCAGCCCAGAGCTACCCCTCGCCAGCTGCGACCTGTCAGGGCCACTTTGCTGCGGCCTTCAAGGTGGTGGGCTGCAGGGCAGGGGGATGTCCGCCTCCTCCTTGTATTCTCCCTGCAGCGGCTGGTGTGATGGCAATGGCGGCCCCAGATGGCCCGCCGGCACCAGATAGCCTGACACCGCCATCAATAATAAAGAAAAAGATATACTATTTTACTTGATTTATGATTTATGTGGTATTTATGCATGTTTAAAATCTACAATTTCTCATTCTAAGTATTCATTTTTGCTGCTAACATTACAGTGATAATTTTTAATATTTTTGGAGGTGCCCTAAATTGTATATGTCTCAGTTTGCACAAAACATAGACCTACCTCTGCATTCAGCTTTTGATGTCATTATATTTATGAAATATTTCTTGTAAAGAAGCAATTAATTAGATATTCCATATTTATTCTAATAATCTCTGGAACATTTGTTGTTTAGAAGTGATACAAAATCTTTTTTGCTCCCTGTCCTGTTTTTCTATCCATTTGTATTTTTGGAATGTATGATTGTTAGCCCATATTTCATTTTTATCTTCTATTTTGTCTGCTATTTTGTCATGCCTTGTGTTAGAAATTAAAATATTCATAAATACTAGTGTGCAAGTTGAATTAATACCATTACTACCTTTTTAGAAAATAAAAACAAAAACAGTGCAGTTTAATTCTATCCACTTTTCTCTCATTTTGTTATTTTGTTATGCATTTTAATGTCATCTTTTATAAATTTATTAACTATAATAATAAACAATTAGAATACCATTTATTAAGTTAGATAATTTCTAATTTGCTTATTTTTATGCAACTCGTTTATATTTTAAAACGAGTTGAACAATTTCATGCCTTCTCACATCTCAGACTTTCTATTTTGAAATACTTTTCCCTTCTGAGAAGTATGTTTATAGAATTTTCTTTGATAGGTTTCTGCTAATAGCACACTTAGCTACTTTTCTTTTTGTCAAAATTAGTTTGTTTTACCCTCTACTTACAAAATAAAAGATAAAACCAAAAGCAATGTACTGGGCACATAGGTCAAGGTTGGCAGTTACTTTCTTTCATTACATTGAATTATGGTTTATTTTTGCTTTCCATTGTAGCTATTGAAAAATCGGGTGTGCAGTTAAAGAATTTTTAAAAACTTTCTAGATATTCATTAAATCAGTTAATATAAGTTATTAGTATTAAAAATGTTTGAGCTGTCACAATTTCAAGTAATTTCTCTGTTACATTCTTTTCTCTTCTCCTTCTAGAAGTCTGATCTTACCACACTATTCTTCATATCACTTACTCTCATCATTCTAATCTTCATTTCTGTCTCTTTTTTGATAATTACTTTAAACTTTTGTTAAAGTTCAATAATTTTCTATTAAACTCTATTCAATCTCCTAAATCTATCCTTGAGTTTCGATTTCAATTGTTGTGTTTTCCATTCTAGAAATTAAATTTGGTTCCTTTTTTTAAGTATGTTATGTCATTTATTATGTTTCTTGTTCCCTGCAGATATTGTCAATCTTGATTTTTATTTCTTAAAATTTATTAGGCATTGTTATTTTGTTGTATTATTTGATAATTCCACTGTTTAAAGTTCTAGTGCTCTATTTATTAATTTGTTATTTTTGCTTATCCTTACTCTACTTTTGTTTACAAGGAGGTTTTGCCCTCTGTATGATGCTAGGTTTCTTCAGGAAATTATATGTGGAGGATCTCTGTGGCCCAGGATAAGGGTCCCACAGATTTTTAGGTACTTATGGCTCTCAAATCTACTCTGTGATTTGATTTGGGCTTGTAAATGTTCAGAGGCCCGGTTTATATTTCTAACTTCTCTGGAGTTCTACCAGTCCTCTACTCTTCTCACAGCCAAAGCAATTATTTTTATTCTTGCCTGGTTGAGGAAGGTAAGTGAATTAAAATTACTCCATAAGAAACTGCTCTGGAGGCCTATCAGGGACTCAGTTGTGGACAATATAAGTTTAGGATGTCTATTAATGTTCCAAAGGGAGAAGTCAAGGAGGCAATGGGATATACCGAAAGGAATTTCACTAGAAAGGTCTGGGATGGAACTATAATATTAGGGATAGAAAAATATAGGTGGTTTTCCTCTGATGCAGTAAATAGGTACAGCCTCCAGGGTAATTTTTTAAAAAGATAAATTAGACCATGTCATTCCTTTTTTAAAAGTCTCCTCAATCACTTTTTATCAATCAGTAGAGTAGAATATAAACTCATGAATATAGTTTAGATTCTAGTTTAAAAGACATCGCGTTATTTAGTCCTCATCATCTTTATGGATCTTGTCTCTTTCTACTCTCATATTGGTGAATTAAGCTGGAATTACATTTTTCTTCTTCCTTTTTCCCTATCACACATGAAAAAAGAATGAAATTGTACCCATATACCAATCACAAAAATCAACTCAGTGGACCTGAAACTGTAAAACTCCTAGAAGTAAACATAGGGGTAAAACCTTGTTGACAATCATTTTTCTTGGAGGTGATAAAAGCACAAGCAACAAAAGCAAAAATAGATAAGTGGGACAACATCAAATTAAGAGACTTCTGCAAGGAAATCATTAACATAATGAAAAGGCAATCTACAGAATAGGAGAAAATATTTGCAAGCCATGTCTCTTGTAAGGGGTTAATATCCAAAATATATAAGGTACATCTGCAACTCAGTAGCACCCACTAAAAATAATCTGGCTAAAAAGCAGGCAAAGGACATCAATAGACGTTTCTCTAAAGAAGATATATAAATGGTCAACAGATATATGAAGAAATGCTAAATATCATTAATGATCAGAAAAAAATGCAACTCAAAGCCTCAGTGACATATCATGTCATACCTGTCAGGATAAGATCATACTTCTAAAAGTAACAAGTGATAGTGAGGAAATGGAGAAATTTGAAGCCAGCTGGCATTGTTGGTGGCATGTAAAATGGTGCAGCCACTGTGGAAACCAATATGGAGGCTCTTCAAAAAGTTAAAATAGAATTGTATATGTCTCAGTTCGCACAAAACATAGACCTACCTCTGCATTCAGTTTTGATATCATTATATTTAGCCTGTACCAGGCTATCTAGTACCAGGCTATCATATTATGCAGCAATCTCACTTCTGAGTATCTACCCAAAATAATTGAAATATTGAAGAGTTATATGCACTCCAATGTTCACTGCAGCATTAGTCATAATAGCAAGATATGGAAAAAACTCAAATGTCCATTAATTGATGAATTGATTTAAAAAATGTGGAAGACAGAACACAGTGGCTCACACCTGTAATCCTAATATTTTGGAGACTGAGGCTAGAGGATCACTTGAGGTCAGGAGTGTGAGATCAGCCTGGACAATGTAGTCAGATATGGTGGCATACCCCTGCAGTCCCAGCTACTGGGAGGCTGACACGAGAGGATCACATAAACCCAGGAGTTCAAGGCTGCAGTTTGCTAGGATCACCCCACTGCATTCCAGCATGGGTGACAGAGTAAGACCTCATTTTTAAACAAAAAAATATGGTACATACGTACAACTAAATATTGTTCAGTCTTAAAAAAGAAGAAAACCCTGCTATTTGTGACAACACAGATGAACCTGAAGAAGCATTATGCTAAGTGAAATGAGCCAATCATAGGACAAGTGCTGCATTATTCTACTTATTTGAATTACCTACAATTGTCAAGTTCACAGAAGCAGAGAATAGAATGGTGGTTAGCAGGGGCTGCCTGCTAGAGGAAAGGGAAAATGAGGTGGGGAAATGGCAAATTTTTATTCAATTAGTTTAAAGTTACAATTATGCAAGATAAATTACTTACAGAGCTGTGCTGTATAGAATAGCGCCTATAGTCAATAATAGTGTAGTAAGCACATACAACCTTGTTAAGAGGGCAGAGCCTATGTTAAATGTTCTTACCACAGAACAACAATAGAAAGCAAAGGGACACAAGGAAACTTGGAATTGATAGCTATGTCTATTACCTTGATTGTGGTGATCGTTTTATGGTTCATGCACATGCCCAAAATCATTGAATTCTGTATATTAAATATATGTGGATTTTTGCATAGCAATTATGCCTGAAAAAAGAGGTGCTTTTCCTGTAGAAAATTTTACAATTATGTTTAAAATTAAGAATAAAAAAACTCAAAAAAGTGTGCTTTTTATTGCTACCATATACTGACAAGTCTGAATAATAGCAGTGATAAAACATTCTTTCAAGAATCTTTGCTGCCTAAATTGTGAAATTTTGAATAGAGGAGTTTGAAGTTCCAAGTTGAAGTTTTAGTGGTTTAGATAAGGGACGTGTGTTTAGATAAATGGCTTTGAATAGCTTGATAACGTCATTAAATAAGACTCATGTGCTAAGTGTAGACAAATAGGAAAGAGTGAGCTATATTGGGGTTTCTGAATATAGGTATATCAATCAAGGTCCTATCAGGATACAGAAACTACAGTTATTTACACAGGCAAAATTTAATAAAAAATACTATTAACAGAAGATTGGAGTAATGGGGATTGTCTAATAAGAGTGAAAGAGACACAGAATAAAGAGAGGTTACCACTTCTAGGATAGAGATAAAACACCCAAGTGAAGTCCAGCCTTATTAAGGCTGATATCCAGACAATATTGAAGTGGGTACTGCTGCAGTTCAGTAGAATATGAAGAGGTCCACTGGGATGCTTTCAAGACTCCCTGAAAATCAATGCTGTGAAGAAGCTCTCCTCAGTGGAGTGTGCACCTGCAGCTCACTGCAAAGCTGCCAGTGAGGATGCTGGAGGAGCCATCCAAAGGCAGGTGCCTCACTGGCAGCCCTCCACTACAAGCCCATCCGATGGGAGTGTGTATAAAATGGGAAACTGTTCATGGGTGCCCTGCCTGACTCCCACTCTGCTGTGAAGCCACAGCCACACAAGAAATATATGCCAGGAGAAGCTGTCCAGTACAGTGCTGAAAAAAAAAAAAAAAGCCCAATTTGCAGACACCTGATGAAAGGGCTGCACTGGGTTGAGGAAGAGAAACCCTTTCTTCCTCCCGTGTCTCTCCAGTGCCAGGCTATCTGACAAGGGGAAAACACTTGCAGGCTCCAGCTCCACTGCCACAGAGCAGTCAAGGAAAGGTGGATTTTGAGTTCCGAGGCAATAAATTGGTAAATGGCAAGGTAGGTAAATAAAACACAACATCTCATTTTCCAAGAATATGTGAGGTTGTTTAGGGAAATTCAAATGAAACACGTTTTCTCAAAATCTGTTTGATTTTAATAGTATGTATTAGCACTGTTTTATTACCTTTATGAACATTGCCTTCTGCATGGAGCTTAATTAATGGAACTTCTAATTATTCAGTCAGCCTCTGTCTATTCATCCTCGGATACCCGTGTTTGTTTTTTGAGTAGGAAGATCCTGATGATTTTAGAATTGTATGAGCTTGCTTCAAGAGGTTCATATTTCCAACCTATGTGGAACATATTTCTACATTTAAACAATAAATTAGAAACAAACTATGATGGCACAGTGACTATAAAGATAAAACAATCAAACTCAGGTAATTATATTCTATTATTCTATGCAGCAATTTGGAATTTTTATTGAAGATTACAAGTTAAAACAAGAAAACAGATTGTAGCATGTGAGCTGTAATTTTTTTAGTGATAATTACAAATTTCATTTTATACATGAAATGCATGTGTTTCATGTTATAATTCCTACCAAAACCAGTATTATAACATGAAACGCATGCATTTCATGTATGAAATGAAATTTGTAACCGGGCGAGATGGCTCACGTATGTAATCCCAGCACTTTGGGAGACCGAAGCAGGCGGATCACCGGAGGTCAGGAGTTTGAGACCAGCCTGGCCAACACGGAAAAACCTCGTCTCTACAGAAATAGAAAAATGAGCCAGGTGCGATGGCGGGTGCCTGTAATTTTAGCTACTCAGGAGGCTGAGGTAGGAGAATCGCTTGAACCTGGGAGGCAGAGGTTGCAGTGAGCCGATATCACTCCATTGCACTCCAGCCTGGGTGACTAAACGAGACTCCGTATCCAAAAAAAAAAAGTGATCTTCTCTGAATGCCCTGATATCTCTGAATGCCCTGATATCCTGGAGAGACTAGCCATATTTTACCAAGCAGATAAATTTCCATTAATTAGATATCTGAATGTAAGAGACATTCAAAAAATGTGTGTGTAAAGGGATAAACAGCGGTTACAGAGTATTGTGCTGGAGCTAACTTGTAGTGATTTATAAGATTCAATTTCCAAATTTTCGGAACTTGCAGAACAGTCAACATCAGTTTGGTAGTTTATAATAGGTCATGATGGAAATACTTACAGCACAAATGCTGGCAGATGTTACAAATTGAGGTATTATTTTGTTTTTTCTTTCACATCCATAACAATGGAAACAAGTCGTGAAATCCATCTTAAATGGATGGTATCTTTTTCACATTCCCAACATAAAGATTAAGTTTCAAATACATTTTAAAATGGTTTTGAAATAGTAAGCTAAAAGTAAGAGGAATTTAAACGAGAATCCCTGTTTTTCTTTCTTTCTTAAACAGTTTCAAATAATCAGATAAGCCTCTAGACCATCTAGATATTAAATAAGATTCACATGCTAAAGGTGGTGACTAAGATATAGTAACATATCATCAGGTTTCTGAGTACAGAGAATTAGCAAAGTGAAATGGAAATTTTGCTGAAAAGGATAGTTGAGGATAGGGGTTGGAAGAAAATGGGAATATGCCAATAGTTTATTTTTTCAAATACTGTAATTAGCAGGAGTTCAAAACGTTCAAATGGCAATGTAATTACCACCAGTCCAGTGTTAAGGTAGCATACCAGAGAGGATTACAACATATTATATAAAATCTAGAAACTTTAAGAGTATCAAGTTGCATATATCCAACTACTTATATTCATGGACAAAAGAAATACACATAAATGATTCTGTGGGGATGCATCATTGCATCCATCATTACTATTTTAGTATTGGTAAAGAACCAAACAATTTGTTCTAAGAAGTGCTGACTATTTAGCAGACTTTGTGATGGAAACACTTGCCATCTTCTCCAACACACTTCTACCATACAAAGTATAGTTACTGTGCCAAAAATGTGGTCACATGCTTCTTTGTCACCTCTCGGTAGACAAAGCAAAGGTTTATCTAGTGCAATTTTTTTCTCCTTGCCTTGGGAATTTTTTTCTACTCCATTGAGCTCTCAAAAGTGCTCAAATTACCCTATGGTATATTGTCCTCTATCTCTGTACTTGGCTGGAAATTATCTTGCTAAGACATTCTAATGGTTGGAAAATGCACATGAATAAATAAAATGAATAAAAAAATCTACTAAGTGGCACCAGAGAATAATTGTATCATTACTAATTTCAAAACATGAAGGAGGTCATTTTGTTTTCCTTTTACTCCCACTTCTCCTTTAGTTTTTGCACAATGTTTTGTCATACTTAACCTATGTATTTTATATGACTACCCTATACACAAAAAGGGTATTTAATTAAGGAGCAAATTATGTAATACAAAATTATTACACATGATATTTTTTAATGAAGAAGCACTATTAATCATACTATTAGAATTGAATTTCAAATCCAATAAATAAAATCAATGTTTATGTAGACTTGTAAATTCTAAGGAGCTAAATTCTTTTTTTTTTCTAGTATAAGGACATAGTTTTGTCATTATCATTTATCGAAAGTTTAGGGATTTTTAAAGTAGGGTAATAAAAATGAGTCAGTCATTGAATCAATAATCACTTATTGAATAGCTGTTATATGACTGGGGTTCATATGTGTGTGTATGTCTGTGTGTGTGTGTCTATACACACACATATATATGTAACATTATATAACATACATACTATATGACACAGGGATGGTGAGATGAATGAAAAATTTGGGGAGAACTTACACTCTAGTGTGATGGTTTTGAAACCAGACAGCAGATGAAAATCACTCAGAAAGCTTAAAAAATACTGAGACCTTGGACCAGAGCAACTAAATCAGTTTCTTAGGTTGTAAGGTAGCAGAAACAGAATGCCCTCTAGGTTATGATGATTAGTTGCCAATATTGAGAATAATTGGTTTGGTGGCTTTTAAATAGCTGCTTGCTATTCAAATTGTCTTGTTGCCACCACTGAAAGTGTCAATATTTTTGTTTTTGCTTTTAAAATTTACTCTTGTATTATAACCTTAAAGCTGTATAGGTATCCACTGACTTAAAAAATAATAAAAAAAACTCTTCTTTTTCAGCACAGTAGCTACTTAGTAACCTGTTTACAAGATAACCAAACTTTAACGTACAAGCTCAAATTATTGGGATGTGATTTATTGGTTAATTTACACAGATATTTTACTGAAAGATAAATCATCTTAAAATGACAGTTTTAATATTTTATTAAATGTTTTCTTTTAGTCAGAAAAGGAACTTCATTCTATTGCCTAGAAGTGGGTAATACCCATGTATGCTTTTACTCCCTGAGTTTTGGAATAAATAATCCCTAATACGCTTTGGTAGCTAAGGAAACAAGGACATCTTTAGTCCCCATCTTCTCACTGAGCCTAAACGAGACCACCAGGTAGTCCTCTGACATGTCCCCAGCTCAGTGTTACTGAAACCACTGTTTGTGTTACCAGGACCAGTGTGAGCTCTTAGTAATACATGGTAGGTATAGAAAGTGAGAATAAGGGTGTAGTGACATCACAGTTTTGGAGAATAATTTGTGTTTATTGAATCTACTGTTTTTTTTATTATTATATTTTAAGTTCTGGGATACATGTGCAGAATGTGCAGGTTTGTTACATAGGTATACATGTGCCATGGTGGTTTGCTGTACCCATCATCCCATCATCTAGGTTTTAAGCCCCACATGCATTAGATATTTGTCCTAATGCTATCCCTCCCCTTACCCCCCATCCCCGACAGGCCCTGGTGTGTGATGTTCCCCTCCCTGTGTCCATGTGTTCTCATTGTTCAACTCCCACTTATGAGTGAGAACATGTGGTGTTTGGTTTTCTGTTCCTGTGTTAGTTTGCTGAGAATGATGGTTTCCACCTTCATAGTGAAACTTTATTTTATAATTCTTTTTTTCACTTTGTATTTTAGTAATTTAAAAAAATCTGGCTGGGTGCAGTGGCTCACGCCTGTAATCCCAGCACTTTGAGAGGCTGAGGCGGGCAGATCACAATGTCAGGAGTTCGAGACCAGCCTGGCTAACATAGTGAAACCAAGTCTCTACTAAAGATACAAAAAATTGGCCGGGTGTGGAGGCATGCACCTGTAATCCCAGCTACTTGAGAGGCTAAGGCAGGAGAATCGCTTCAACCCAGGGGGAGGAGTTTGCAGTGAGCTGAGATCATGCCATCGCACTCCAGCCTGAGCAACAGGGGGAGACTATGACTCTAAATAAATAAATAAATAAATAAATAAATAAATAAATAAATCTGTCTGCCATGGGTTAAAATAAATCGAACTAGTCTTTTGCCAGTGATGGTATCAGAAGTCTTTCCCAGGCCACACTCACATACGTATTGTTTGGCCTTTCTATAATGTGAACATGGTCTCTAGGAAGAAAATGTGTGCTTATCCAAGATTTACCTAGAAAGATTCTATTGCTTCATTAATGGATAAGAAAGAAGGGCTAATACAAAGAGCTTCACAAGCAACATAGAGGAAGAAAAAAATAAATAATAATTAGAGGAAAATAATGAAGAAACAGATACAAAAAAGGGAGTAGAGGGAGAAGAGAAGAGAGATTAAGGTATAAAGAGTGAACAACATATTTTTTTCTAGATGAAGTTCATCTAAGTATTGTTTGAAATTAGTGTTCACAATCCTATGAGAGCAGCAAATGCAGTTTTTTTTAAAAAAAAAAGTTTGGTGCAATGTAGCCAAAATTTTATAGCCAATAAATAGTTTATGTATTAACTAAACTTGAAATAAACAGCATTGCATTAAAAGTAGAGACTGTTTAGACTTACATTGTTTGTTGTTCCTATGGTGTTTATTTTAAATGACTACAAACATTTGTTAAGAACTATAAACATTTTGGAATTTAAAATGATAGGATATATATTTGACATAGAGTAGGTATCTCAAAAGAATAGGGATCCAAATAACAGTCAGGATGTTCTAAAAGTGTTCAGTCTCAGTTATTCGAGATGGATACATTCTGGAGATCTACTGTATAGCATAGTGTCATACTTAACAATACTTTAATGAGTACTTAATTAGCTAAGTGAGTACATCTTATGCTAAGTGTTCATACTAGTACTCAATTAATATATCGAAATAAAAAGAGTGGGAGTAAACTTTTGGAAGTGATAGATATATTTATGGCTGTGACCGTGCTAATGATTTCATGGGTGTATACTTATTTCTAACTCATCAAGTTGTGCATACTAAAATATGTACAGTTTTTTGCATCTCAACCACACCTTCCTAAAGTGGGTTTAAAAATGAATAAATTTCAAACTAATGTGTCGAGGAGTGTGATTTTAAATATTTGATAATATAAATAAGATAAATTGTTACCTTTGTTTGGAGCACAATTTAGGCAGCATGATTCTATTTTAAATGAGGCCTTTCTTTTTTGATAAAATCAGAGTACTTTGGCTTTATTTTGTAATAACAAGAAGAGGACAAAGATGAGGAGCAGTAAATGATTTTCAAAGCTAATTAGTTTGAGGCTTCTTTTTTCTTTTTCTTTAGTTCTGAATTGTTTTCTCTAAAGACAATGAAAATTGTAATACTTAATTTGTCATTTTCTGAAAAAAAAAAAAAAAAAAAAAAAAAAAGCATGAATGCCAAGAAGTAAGTACTGCCTGCATCTACAGTCACGTTTTATCATTTCAATTTGTATGAGAGGTGGGACGAATACTGAAGTTGTCACATGAACAATAATGGCAATTCAAATTCAGTAATTCTTGCACAGACAAACTGATGTGCAGGTTATTGTACAAACTAAAATTCCATTATTCTACAATTTGCTTAATAATTAGCCTTTCTTCTTATTGTTTCATTTTTTGAAATATGAAAGTCCTCTACTTAGTAATTACAGAATAGAACAGTCACTTTCTATGTACATTACCATTTTCATGACATATTTGGTCATCCTTCCTGGAACATATCCCATGTTTCTTACACCTTCTCTTATTGCAATTCTTTTCAATGAACAGAAAATATGCTATTTTTTTCAGAAAAAAATTATAAACTTTCTTCCATTATGTAATATTTTCTGATCCTCCATTCCCCACTACAATCCCACTTGTTTGTTACCCTATTTGCCTCATTATTAAGGTAGTCACATATTGTATCAAGAAAATTAGTCATTCATTTCCAAACAATGCACTGTCTACACCAATACATTTAAAATTAGATGCAATTACTGGTCTAAGTATGCTTAGGAGTAATGAAAAAAATTTTAAGCTAAGAGAGAAAATAGAAATAGCTTAGGGATGGTTTATTGGTTTTGATTATTCATTACTGCACTATATAATCAATTATAGAAAACTTCTGAAATCTAGATAATATTCAGGAAAATATTTCTATAAAGTGCCAATTTGCACAGAAGAGTAAGACAGATAACTATAGAGTACTTCAAAAAATATAACTTTTGAGAAATTTCAGGTATATGAAATGACATGATAAATTGTATAATTACAATGTAGAGACAAGCTAACTAAGGAGTTCTTTGAGTACATTTCTCTAGTCCTTAATTCTTTACATTTTCCTTTATTAGCTATATTCTATACTCACAGTATCCTGGTGACTCATAAGAGAAGATTCAGCTAAGCGTGGTGGCTCCCGCCTATAATCCTAGCACTTTGGGAGGCCGAGGCGGGTGGATTGCTGAGCTCAGGAGTCTGAGACCCAGCCTGGGCAACATGATGAAACCCCATCTCTACTAAAATACACACACAAAAAAAAGTAGCCGGGAGTGGCGGCATGCACCTGTAGTCCCAGCTACTCAGGAGGCTGAGGCAAGAGAATTGCTTGAATCTGTGAGGCGGAGATTGCAGTGAGCTGAAATCACGCCAATGCACTCCAGCCTGGGAGACAGAGCAAGATTCCGTCTCAAAAAATAAAACAAAACAAAACAAAACAAAAAAACAGAAACAAAAGAAGACCCATAAAACAAACTTTCAATTCCGCTAATAAATTCAAGGGACTGGAATTACTATTTGTTGAACATCACCCTACTATTTTGTCCTCAATTTATCTTGATTGTGGGATATGGTCTTTAAGGAAACATGTTTTAGTTATTTGGAAAGATTCTTCAGCAGCTCAGTGTTTGCTATGAAGCTTCTATACTTGCCATGCCTGTATTCTTTCTAAATAATTGAAAACAGTAATGGGTTTGGATATGGTTTGGCTCTTTGATCCCACCCAAATCTCACCTTTAATTGTAATAATCCCCACGTGTCAAGGGTAGGACCAGGTGGAGATAATTGAATCATTGGGGTGGTTCCCTCCATGCTGTTCTCTTGATAGCGAGTGAGTTCTCGTGTGATCTAGTGGTTTTGTAAGCGGCTTTCCCCTTCACTCAGCACTCATTCTCTCTCCCGCCACCCTGTGAAGAGGTGCCTTTTGCCGTGACTGTAAGTTTCCTGAGGCCTCCCCAGCCATGCAGAACTGTGAGTCAATTAAACGTCTTTCCTGTATAAATTACCCAGTCTCGGGTATTTCTTCATAGCGGTGAGAAACTAAACCTATTTTAGTTAATGAGATCAAACTGAGGTAGGTTTCAATAAATATGTTTCTTTAAAATGAGTCATGACTAGCTGTAAACAATGACTCTTTTGGCATGGCATTCTTTTCGTGAAATATTATATAATTTGGTAAGATTTCTATTGATTTTTAATTTGTTGCCTTTCTTTTAGTACTTGCCTTTTAATTTTTCTTAATAAATGTGGAATTAAAATGAGCTAAATTATTCAGGCATTTTGGGATCAACATCTATTTCATTATTCGTCTCAGTTAGTTGCATCAGGACTATCCCATATCTTCATTCTCCTATGACATGTCTTAAAACAATATGATTTCTGACTCATTTGTAATTCCTTTTTTTGGATATGCTAATAATTTCCCTTAAAGCAGTAACTGATATAACAAAATCTTTTGTCTTCTCTCTCTTCCCAATTAAAGTGTATATGTTTCCTTTTCTGAGGAAGATTACAAAGTGTTATTGAATACTTCTTTTTCCTCTTTTCGTTATTCTGGGAAAGTAGTGCTATGCTGTGATTTTACTAAAGTTTAACTGAGCAGAATTGACTTAATTATATATAATGGGACTTAGTTGTGTGTTTTCTCTGATGTATTTTCACTTTCTTGACATCTGGATGAGATTTTTCTCTGATTATATCCAGAGTGTCAAGAGAAATGAATTAAAAAATTCATTTTGAAAAGTAAAAACAGAGACTGAAGGCTTATTCTGCAAGTTTTCCTGAAAGATACCAAAAATAGAAATGTAGTTGCCCATTAACTGGGCTAAGAAATTATATTTTTACATAGTTGCTAGTCATGATCAAAATTATAATATTTGTTGTTGTCTACCATTTTAGATTGTCTTTAGTAATTTTAGATAAATGTGAACTTATTTACAATGTCCTTCAGAGATACTAGTAACTTTTATTTAAGAATAAAAGTTTACTTTAATCACTTGGTTTAGATGGTATCTTCCAGTTTTATATAATGTGGAGCTAGTATTTTTTCTTTTGTAATGAATAAATGTATCATGGGGAGATATTTTGAGACTATGAAAATATATTTTTTCTCCTAGAATCACTCTTTTAGACACTATCATTTATTCTTGCCTAATTAACTTATTCCTGTGATAGTTTCCAAATGGTGATTTTCTACTTTCATCATTAAATTTATGTATAACAGTTTTATTCTGTTTTAAAAAAGGATTTTTAATTCTTAATTATGTATTCATTTATGTCATAGGTACTTATAGACTCTAATTGTATTCTGTAGGTTATAATCTATCATTATCACCATTGCAGGGCAAATATATATTGTATGACTCCATGTATGTTGTCTGACAAAGATGTAACATCACTCCAGTAATATTCCTGCCAAAAACATACCACAAACAAAGACACCAGACAAACAAAATCTAAGAGATATTCTACAAAATGATCTCTTCAAAACTATGATAATAAAATATTAAGAAAAAAGAAAATAATTTTGTGAGGTGAGGAATATGTTAACTAAACTTGATTGTGATCATCATTTAATGATGCACATGTACACCAAGCCATCAAGTTGTACACCTTATGTATACAATTTTTGTCAATTATACCTGAATAGAGATGAAATAAAATGAGAAATGCTTCCAATTTAAATTATAAGTAAGATACATGATAAGGAAATGCAACACACCATCCTAGATTGCTTTAAACATCAAAATGGACAAATTGAATAAGGTCTTTAGATTCTAGCATATAATAATTTTAATTCTTAATTTTGATAATTGTACAGGGGTTATGTAAGGTATTGCCCTTGTTACTAGGAAATATGCATTTGCATTGGGGGTAAATGGGCAATATATCTCTGATTGACTCACAAATGTTCAGAAAATTGTGCATTTGTGTACATCATTGTGCGTAAGAAGAAAGAGGAGGGAAAGGAGCAAATTTTATGAAATGTTAACAGAAGAAAACTGAGTGAAGGATCTGTGAAAATTACACTACTTTTTGCAAATTTTCTATAATTCCAAAATTGTTAAAATAAAATTTCTAAAAACTAACTTTACGTCAGACTGATTCTGAATTACATAGTAAGTTACATGGTTTCTTTTCTTTCTTTTCAAGAAATAGTTAACAAAGAGAAAAACATTCAAACTTATCTTCTGTTAAGCCCTTTTCCTTTTCTAGTATTCAATTTCTTAAAATCCTTCCTAGGCTTTTCTTAGGTTCCAGATTTATAGCTTCTACAGCAAGCATGATCTCACTATCCTTGGAACACAATTGCCTGCTCTTTGCTCTGAGTTCTAACATTACAGTCTTTATAAAACAACCTAGCACTCAATAATGTAATGTTTTATATTTATTGTATATTATTTCACTTAGATATAATGTCTTCATCAATTAATCAGAGAAAATTTCTTTCATTTTCTTCCTCTCTCCAAAAATTCCTACAATTTCAATTCTACAGTAAGAGGTTTCCTTAGTACATTTTCTGTTGTTTATAGCAAAATACCCAAAACTGAGTAATTTATAAAGAAAATCAGTTTATTTCATACAGTTCTGGAAAATGAGAAGTCCACAGTTGAGGGGCTCCATCTGGTGAGGGCCTTCTTGCTGGTGGGGATTCTGCAGTGTCCAAAGTCAGCATAGGGCGTCACGTGGTGAGAGGACTGAGTTCAGGGTTCTCTTCTTATAAAGCCACCGGTCCCATTCCCATGATAACCCATTAACTCACTAATTCATGAATACATTAATTCATTCATAAGGGGAGAGATTTCATGACCCAATCACCTCTCAAAGGCCCTCCTTCTCAACTACCACATTAGGGATTAAATTGCAACTGAGTTTTGGGGTTGACAAACATTCAAACCACAGTATTGGTTACTTAATCTTTACACATTTGACGTAAATGAGTTTGCCTGGAAGATAGACCTAAATGCTAATGATGAAAAAACAAATAAAACAATGACTTTCACCTATTAAATTAATTTAAAACTATTTCTTTAAAAGGGATAAAAATAAAGGAAAATTAATGCAGCAACCTTCTGCAAGTACTGCTTTTCACATGCTTTGAAATTTTCTAGTCATGACCTATTCTCTTCAATGGTGAGGCAGAGTTATTCTCATTAACTGGAAGACAGTTTGGCAGTTTCTCACAAAACTAAATATGTTCATACCATATCATACAGCAATTGTGTTCCTTGGTATTTACTCAAATGACTTTAAAACTTAAGTTCACATAAAAACCTGTGTATGAATGTTTATAGCATATTTATTCATTGTTGCTAAAACTTGGAAGGAACCATAAGGTGCTTCAATAGGTGAATGAACAAATAAACTGTGGTATATCCATATAATGCAACATTACTCAGTAATAAAAAACAAATATCAAGCCACGAAAAGACATGCAAGAAACTTAAACACACAGTGCTAAATGAAAGAAGCCAATATAAAAATGCAACATACTATGATTCCAGTTATATGCCATTCTTGAAAGGAAAAACTATGGATACAATAAAAAGATCAAGGGTGGTCAGTGGGCTGGGGAGGGCATGAGATGACTATGTAGAGAATAGGTAATTTATAGAGCACAGAAATTATTCTATATGATGCTGTAATGGTGGATTAAGGTCATACATTTGTCAAAAGTGATAGAATGTATAATGTAAAGAGTGAACTATAATTTAGACTATAGAGTTAAGGACGAATCAACACTGATTCATCAATGTAACAAATGAGTCAACATATTTCATAATATAGTATGCAATATTAACATCACATTAATATGTGATTATATATTAATATATTAATGTGATATGTTAACAATATGAGACTGGGAGGGGCAAGGGGGTATATGAGAAGCTTCTATATTTGCTATTCAATTTTTCTGTGAACCTGATACTGTTTTAAAAATGAAGTAAATCAATATAAAAATGAAAATAAATTAGTAGTTATCATGAACTCAGGTTGAGTTGGGGAAGAACAAGAGGTTTGTTTACTGTGGTGAAAGTATTCTGAGTGATACCGTAATGGTGAATACAAGACATTCAGCAGTTGTCAAAACCTATGAAATTTAAAGCACAAGGAGTAAACTTTATGATCAATAAAATAGTTATTTAGGAGACTGGAGGATCCTGAGTTAACCTGACTGAAGTATGGACCATTTTTAATAATAATGTATCAATATTAGTTCATTAATTAGGTATACAGGTATTCTCTTATGATCATTGCAATAATTCTCTGTATCTAAAACTGTTCTAGAATAAAAAGCCTATTTGAAAATACAAAACATGAATATAGCAAAATGTTCAAATTCATTAACATTAGGAAAATACAAATTAATACCATGATGCTAGATGAGTGTCTACTTACCGGAATAACTTAAATACAGAGGGCTGGGTGTGGTGGCTCATGCCTATAATTCCAATGCTGTGAGAGGCCCACGCAGGAGGAACACTTGAGCCCAGGAGTTCAAGACCAGCCTAGGCATCATAGAGGGACGCTGTCTCTACATTTTTTTTTTTTTTAAATAGCACTACTGTTGTCCTAGCTACTTGGGAGGCTGAGTTGGGAGGATCGTTTGAGCCAAGCAGCTCAAGATTGCAGAGAGCTATGATTGTGCCACTGCACTCCAGCCTTGATGACAGAGTGAGACCCTGTCTCTCAAAATAAATAAATAAATAAATAAAGACAGAGAATGGCAAGGGTTGATGAAGATATGAAACAACGGGACCACTCATGAATTACTTTGAGAGTTTACAATAAAATATCTTCAGAAAACACAGATAATCTATTTATCCTGAATAAATGCACATCCTATAAAATAACATTACAGTATTTTCTCAAAGAGTTATTTCATGTAGTAACGCAGAATGTACTCATACTGAAAAAAGTCCAAATTCCAATCAGCACTGTGAGACAAAATATAATATGGCATAATGAGAAAATGGAATAGATTACGGCAAAAATGAACTACCACCATGTCCCAAAATAAATCAATCCTAGATGATGAACAATGTTGATTAAAAGCAATCAGACATCAAAGAGTGCATATTTTACAATTCCATTTCTAAAATAGGCAAAACTAGCAGGTAGGATGCTGTCTTTGGGGTGGTGGTCACTAGAGAATTCATTAAGGAGTCAACAGGCACAGTGCCTGCTTTGTTTTTTTCTGTGACACCAACCACCAAGGCCAAATGGCAAGCCAGCCATTATGTGTTAAATCAGAAACAGGATTAATCTTATGAATTCTAACATCGTTTGTATCTAAGCATAGCAACTTCAAATTAGCATAGCACTGATGGTATTCTATATTCTGGTCTGTGTCTGCTCATATGGGTGCTTTTATTTAATGAAAAGTTCACTGAGCCAGACAGTGTCAAGTTCTGCTGATGCTTTAGTTTGGCCCAGATTTTATGCTCCAGTCTGCACGATGCAGCCTCAAAAAATTGCTTCAAACTTTACATGCAGTTACTCAGATTAACTTAAGTACTAACTAGTAATTATTGCATACATGGTGCCTTACCAGTTTCTTCTCATTTAAACCTTGAAAAGGTTCTGAGAGGTGGCTATTACCCTGATTTTATGCATAATTAGAGTTAAATAATATGTCTGAATGATGAAGCTCATGATTTACAAAATCAGAATGTACATAGTATCACTTCTTTAATAAAGCATTGACAAATAATTTCAGGAAAACAATATTAATTTGAAGTTGCTATGCTTAGATAGAAACGATGTTAGAATTCATAGGATTAATCCTGTTTCTGATTTAACACATAATGGCTGGTTGTCATTTGGCCCCGGTGTCACAGAAAGAAACAAAGCAGACACTGTGCCTGTCCCATGTGGGTTTGTGTGTGTGTGTGTGTGTGTGTGTGTGTGTGTGTGTGTGTGTTAGGGAACACAGAAATGATGTACGATTAAAAAAATGGATGCTACCTTTCTAAGTTGATTCGTCACAAAATAAAGTTTCTTTATTGAGAGAGAAGAGCATCTAAAATTGTTGAAAGTGGATGGTTTGCAAATGGACCCATATTGTTTCTCTGAACTACAATTCTCATTTCAAAATTTATAATGACAGATATACACAGAAAAGATAACTAAGTCCTATAAGTCATTTTATAATATCTTGAAAACATCTTTACTTTAGTACTATCGTTAGCATAAATCAATGTACCATGGCTATTATCTATAGAGGAATCCTTTTCATATCATTTAACTCTAATGTGAAAAAAGGGAGATTATTTTGTTTTCATTTTGGTTTCGCTCCCTCAATGTGAAAGTCGTGGATTGAATTCACATAATGACCTCATTGTCACACAAAAAAGCCTTGAGATAAAGTAAATTTTAAAAAAAATCATGACCATTACATCACATGCTTAAATTGTAACATTTTAGTTACAATTTAACTAAAATTAAATTGTAATTTAACTAATTAAGTTATAGGGGAGGGAGGAGGAGAACCTGGCTACTTAGAATCCTTTAACCACCTTCTTTTTGCTGAAGAACGAACTTAGTCATCAATTTCTTCTTCATAAAATCTACGTTATTGGCATGTTTATAGGAGCTCTGCCTGCAGCTTAAAAGTGCTTATAGGGAATTAAGCCCTTTAGGCCACATGAATTATGGGTAGAATAATCATCATTTCATATGTAATAGTGCTCAAAGCTCATTTTAAAGCTGATTCACTCTTTTCTGAAAAAAAAAAAAAAATTAATGAAAAGCTACTACTAAGCATAAGGCACACAACAGACTAAGGTCCCCATCCTTGAAGAACTTATTTTGGAGGGGATTGGGGAAGACAGCAGGGAATATACAATAAACACAATACATGTGTAAAAGATATGGCATCTTAGTAGGTGATAAATGCAATACAAAAATGAAAAATGAAGACGAGTATTGAGGGAATCGGAAGAGCTTGGGGCCAGAGTTTTTGTTTTAAATAGGATGTCAGGGTCAATCTCATTTAGAAAGTGAAATTTGATTGACACAGGTGAGGCACAAAGCCAAGAAAATATCTGGGGATGTCAGTTGTATTCTGGCCAGAAGGAATATTTTAGCACAAAAGCTCTAGGAGCAGCACATTTTACACCAAGTGCAAGAAGCTCAGCGTGAAAACAGAAGGAAGGGACAAGAGAAGGGTGGTAAGGGATGAAACAGGACAGCAGTTTTGTGAGGGAGTGGCAGATGTGGCATATGTCTGACTTATTCATAAGTACCCTTGTCAATTTAACAAGAAGTTGGAGGTTAAAAAAGGTATTGAGAGCAAAACTAGCTGTGTATGTATACCAGTTAAAAATCTGCAATGAGTCGTGTTGAAATTTTACAGTGGTTCAACAAATATACAGTTTAGCCAAATACTGAATGATCAAGTATTAAAATAAATTTTAACCAGAAGCTAAATATTGCTATTTTAGTATGAAAGTAACAGAATAACCTAGAATTTTATCCACATTTAAATTACCTCAACAATTATCTTTTTTAAGCTGTCATTGGCTAACTATAAAAGTTTAGCATGACCGTGAAGGCACAGCAGTTCATCAACACTGTTCTGTATTGTTGATGTCCTCACTCTGCTCCTTCTTTGCAAAACTAAGTGGACATTCACTTTTAACTAAGTCACCTAGAGGAGGAAGCAACATTTAACTAGACATGTAAAAATATGTTGATGATGAAATTGATTCCGTTCTTTCTCATTGTTCCTGAGTAAAGATTTATTCATTAGATTTAAAAATTAAAATGCTGAAGATAATACTGTTTAATTAAAGCATTGTACAAACAAAAGCTTTAGTACTACATGAAGATGCTTTCTAAATATTTTCAGAAGTAGATGTAAGATTGATTTTCTCATTTATATTTCCATTTATAATATTTTTGCATGTATTTTCTGCTTCATGTAAAATGAAACTTTTCATATGACAAATGTTTATATTTAAAAATTCTAGAAATGTGGCAATGGAGTGATAAAATTGGCATTTAAGATAAAGAAAAATTACATTTAATTTTCATCTGCATGTTACCTTCCAATGCTTGTAATCAAATTTTATTATGTTCTGTAGAATAAATTTTTATACACAAGTTCATGGAGAAATATATGAAATCTCTGGTTATGTCAGTTTAGTAATTTCTTCAAGTTCTAGCAAACAAACTAATTTGGTATTAGAAAGTCCTGCTACATGCTGTATTGTAATCTATACAATGTTAAAGATTTCTTTTGTTCAAGCAGACACTTTAAGGTTGTGTGTGTGTGTGTGTGTGTATGTGTGTGTTTAACATTGTATTTGAACATCCTGCATAGGAACATCACACACTGGTTCTGAAAACCTATTGAAGATCATATGATTTGTCATTTGCTGAGAATAAACGATGAAAGCTATCTATTTGGTTTTGGTCAAGGATTGTGTCACATTACACTCTTCTCATTTTTAATTATTAACATATTTATAGCCTTTAACATGTATATTTAGATGAAGGTGTGGCACAGAAAGAGTTAAGTCATCACAGTATTAAAACCAAAGGTCTTAACAGGCCAGTAGCCTCCTTATCTAATTAATTGAAACCACCTGGCCCTTTCACTCATTTGACCAATTCAGTGTGAGTATGAGTGACAAAGGGAGCTTTTGAGGCGGAACTTTAGACACTGCTGTGTAGTCCTTTTTTCTTTCTGCCATAATCATATGTCGCATATCTGGAATACTCCTTTAGCCTGTATCTATAAATTCACTAAATATATGAAGCAGAACACCTAGAAGACTTATAAGCAATATAAACACACCACCAGCTGCTGTACAAAAAAATGCATTGTAGGAAAGTGATAAACTTTTGTGAGACTTTTGTATTGTAATATTTTGACTTATTACTACAGCATAACTTAGCACAAGCTGACTAATATAGAAATTGGCACATAAAAGTGCAACTATCTTAATTAAAATATATATATATATATATATATTCTGCTAATGTTGGCTAGAACAATGGCAAAATAGCAACTCATATTAATCTGTGGTAAACCATTTGACACCTTTTTAGCCTGCAAATATTTAGACAACATATTATGTACTATAAAGTTGTGGAGTTGTAGTTTTATTAGGAGACAGATTATTATGATGTGCCTTGGTTGAATTGACTATAGTAAACAAAGAACCAGAGAGAGAGAGAGATTCCATAAGAATTAGCAAGCTCGCAAATGAGAATAAATGGAAATAGAGAGCAAACAGACATTCAGAATTGTAAGATGCAACTATTCCTCATACTTTCTCAGTCAAAAATAAAATTCATAAGTAATTTTTGTAAGAAAGCATAATGAAAATTTAGCTTCAATGCCAAAAATAACCTATGGCATTGCTTTCAAAATTCTTGTTAAAATGACTAAGTGAATTGTTTTCCTCTTCCAGAAAAACAAGTTTTCTCAAGAAAAAGAAAATGCTAGCTTTTACCTTCAAGGGAGCCTGATAAGCTCAAGTTACCTGAAATATTTCTATAGTGAGAGGCAGTTTTCAAAAATCATTGTGTGTGAAACTATTTGCTCATAGAGCAAACTGGAATCAAATAGATATAGAAACAGCCATGTTTCTGAGAGAAATTCTCTGTTAAAAGAGCCAATATTCTGGATTAAAATAGACCGGCTGTTGGAGACTTGAATTGATCCTTGGACCTACAAGCATACTTGGGCAAGAAAAAAATATAGAATCCTGCTGCTAATCTCCCATAAGAATGTTTTAGTAAAAGAAGAATCTCCCAAAAGAAGTAGCTAAGAACCACAGAAAACTGTTGGCAAAGGAGTACTTCTTTTATTTGCTTAAGTATTTTATATTTTTGCATTTAATTTTATTAATAATATTTTAGGAAAAAATCATTGTATATACTTACGAGGTACTATGTGTTGTTTTGACATATGCTCACAATGTGGAATCATTAAATCAGGCTAATTGACATATCCATCATCTCACTTATTTTTTTTTCTAGTGAGACATTTGGAATTTATTTTGAAATGTACAACACATTATTATTATTGACTATAATCACTGTACTGTGCAATAGATCACAAAATTATTCTTCCTGCCTAATTGAAAATATGTATTATTTGACAGGTATCTCCCCACTCCCTTCCTTTCCCCACCCAACCCCAGCCTCTGTATTCATCATTCTACTATCTACTTTTATGAGTGAAATTATTTTTGGTATATATATATGTACACAATGGAAAACTACTCAGCCTTTTAAAAGAAGAAAATTCTGTCAGTTGAGATGATGTGGATGAACTTGGATGACATTATGCAAAGTGAAATAATCCAAACACAGAAAGACAATGCAGTATCTCACTTACCTGCAGAATCTAGTGTTCTATTATATAGATCTATCTTGAAATTTACATACTCTTTCCTCAGCTGCGCTGAATCTACTGATGAGCTTCAGAGGCATTCTTCATCTTTCTTATCATTTTTTCCTGGTATTTCAATTTCACTGTTTCTTATAGAATTCATATTTCTACTGAAATTCTCTATCTTTAATGCACGCCATCACCTTTTCCCCTGGAGTCTTTCTCATATTAATCATTGTAATTTTAAATGTCTGTCTGATAGTTTCAACAAATGATCACTTTGGGTTCTAGTTGATTATAATATTTTTTAAGATATAGGTTATTTAATTTTGCTTTTTTTTTTTTTTTTTTTTGAGACGGAGTCTTGCTCTGTCGCCCAGGCTGGAGTGCAGTGGCGCAATCTCGGCTCACTGCAAGCTCCGCCTCCCGGGTTCACGCCATTCTCCTGCCTCAGCCTCTCCGAGTAGCTGGGACTACAGGCGCCCGCCACCACGCCTGGCTAATTTTTTGTATTTTTAGTACAGACGGGGTTTCATCGTGGCCTTGATCTCCTGACCTCATGATCCGCCCGCCTCGGCCTCCCAAAGTGCTGGGATTACAAGCGTGAGCCACCGCACCCGGCCTAATTTTGCTTTTTTTTGCATCTCATAACCATTGGTTGAAACCATGACACCTTGTACAGAAACTTAGACTGAGGCAAATATTATTTGTGTATGGAAATTGGTGTGCTTCTATTTCCAGTGGGCTTTTACCATAGTGGGGTTTGACTCAATATAATCAGCAGTTAATCTCAATATATTTTGCTTTTGCTACTGTTACCTTTAATGCATCATTAGCTGTAAATTCCTCTGGTGTTACCTTGTACTTGGTGGGGGACTGACATGTATGCTTCCTTTGCTGAAAGCCTTTCCTTTGCTTGGCTCCTCAGAAAAGGCCTCTCCCTAGATTGCTGTTGCTTTAACCACTTAGTGCTGAGGTCAGTTTCTCTTATCCTTTTCTTTTTTTTTTTTTGAGACAGAGTCTCCCTCTGTCGCCCAGGTAGGAGTACAGTGGCGTGCTCACTGCAGCCCCTCCAGGGTTCAAGCAATTCTCCCTGCCTCAGCGTCCCAAGTTGTTGGGATTACAGGCACCCATCACCATGCCTAGCTAATATTTGTATTTTTAGTAGAGACAGGATTTTGTCATGTTGGCCAGGCTGGTCTCAAACTCCTGACCTCAGGTGATCCAACCGCCTTGGCCTCCCAAAATGCTGGGATTACAGGCATGAGCCACCACTCTCAGTCTAGTTTCTCTTATTCTTAATTAAATTATTTATTTATTTATTATTATTATTATTATACTTTAAGTTTTAGTGTACATGTGCACAATGTGCAGGTTTGTTACATATGTATCCATGTGCCATGTTGGTGTGCTGCACCCATTAACTCGTCATTTAGCATTAGGTATATCTCCTAATGCTCTCCCACCCCCCTCCCCCCACCCCACAACTGTCCCCAGAGTGTGATGTTCCCCTTCCTGTGTCCATGTGTTCTCATTGTTCAATTCTCACCTATAAGTGAGAACATGCGGTGTTTGGTTTTTTGTCCTTGCGATAGTTTACTGAGAATGATGGTTTCCAGTTTCATCCATGTCCCTACAAAGGACATGAACTCATCATTTTTTATGGCTGCATAGTATTCTATGGTGTATATGTGCCACATTTTCTTAATCCAGTCTATCGTTGTTGGACATTTGGGTTGGTTCCAAGTCTTTGCTATTGTGAATAGTGCTGCAATAAACATACGTGTGCATGTGTCTTTATAGCAGCATGATTTATAGTCCTTTGGGTATATACCCAGTAATGGGATGGCTGGATCAAATGGTATTTCTAGTTCTAGATCCCTGAGGAGTTGCCACACTGACTTCCACAATGGTTGAACTAGTTTACAGTCCCACCAACAGTGTAAAAGTGTTCCTATTTCTCCACATCCTCTCCAGCACCTGTTGTTTCCTGACTTTTTAATGATGGCCATTCTAACTGGTGTGAGATGGTATCTCATTGTGGTTTTGATTTGCATTTCTCTTATGGCCAGTGATGATGAGAATTTTTTCATGTGCTTTTGGCTGCTTAATTAACTTAATATTAAGCAGATCCTGTATCTCTTTGTCTAGACACGGGTGTTTCCCTCGTAATTCTGCACCTCCCTATATAGTAGGTGTTCTTCAATGGTATCTGCCCATGATTACTTTTCTCTTCTTCCCAGGGAGACAAAAAATCTTTTTGTTTTTTGAGATGGAGTCTTGCTCTGTCTCCAGGCTGGAGTGCAGTGGCACAATCTCAGCTCACTGCAACCTCTGCCTCCCAGGTTCAAGCAATTCTTCTGCCTCAGCCTCCCGAGTAACTGGGACTACAGGTGCCTGCCAACACGCCCTGCTAATTTTTGTATTTTTAGTAGAGACAGGGTTTCACCATGTTGGCCAAGATGGTCTCAATCTCTTGACCTCGTGATCTGCCCGCCTGGGCCTCCCAAAGTGCTGGGATTACAGGTGTGAGCCACTGCGCCTGGTGAAAAAATCTTGTGTGAGAGTTTTATCCTTTTATCCTTCCCTCAACAAGAATGCGTCTTTATGGGTACTTTCAGGTGGATGGGTTTTGTTGTTCTAACCTTGGATAAGAGCTTATGAATTGGTGTGAAACCTCCAGGGGCTTCCTGTCTCAAGGGTTTTATGTTTCTCCTTAGCCCACTCTTATCTTTGAGCAATTTGTTCATAATTTTAGTTGATTTCATATTAAACACTTGTAAATTGGCTCTGTTTTCTCCTTGACCCTGCCCTAGGTAAAGCAGTGCTTGTGTTCTATTGCTCTTTGATGGTTCTTGTCTTCCGTTGGAGTTCAAGTAGTTAGTTTCTCTATGACCTCAGCTCTCAGATATGTTCAACAATAGTTATGTTAGTGTTATTTGACTTTTATTATGACTTTTCATTGTAGTTAATCAGCAACACTCTGTTCAGCTTTTCTATATCTTAAGCCAAAGCTGGAAGTCCATAAGACAATTTCGATTAAAATACAAATAATGGTTTGTAACTTACGTTTGTGTTTCAAATCATGCAAATCTGTTGTAGACATACATTTATTGGTCATCATAACAAGCAAATGAGACAATTTGGTTAAACGGAAAAATATAAGACAGTGGGTGAGGGTGGAAATTAGATTGGTATTCATGATTTCTTCAAATCTATAGTAAATATATAATACCTTTAAATATTTGTTGAACAATAAACCAGAGAAATTTAAATATACTATGCTACATTCCACTGATTAATAAATCCTAGTTTTTGAATCTTTGTTTTCTAGAACTATGTCAACTATTTGTCCTATTCCATGTGGATCTCAGTGTGTACTTTGCCTATATGTCTTATTTTTAGTACTGACTCTATATTTATAACTTTGGTTTTTCCTTTTCTATTTTGTCCCCAACTTAATTTAGCAAAAAGGTCAGTGCAAAAGAATAAAACTGTATCAAGCTTGATTGAATATGAATAGATATCTACCTTGCAAGTGAAAACAGAACAGTGTAACTTTAAAGCTAACTTTAAAGGACAATGTTAACCAGCAGCGTTGAAAACAAGAATAAAAAGAATGTATTTATTGTTCTGATATTATCAGTTCTTTCTATTGAGTTCACTTTCCTTAGGCTCTTATTACTGAAAGTAATTGGGAGTAATCTTGTTCCTATATGAGGTTACTATTTTAATTATTGAATGGACTATAAATATATTTTGACAGAAATTAACCAAGGCACTTTGGCATGCGTCTATCACAAAAGGTCATATTGGTTCAACCCAATTGTTGGTAATGCCCAGCTATCCTCCATTGTCCAGTATCTCAATTATTTTAATAGTTTATCAATCATGTTACTTCACAAAACCATTATTCACTGGGGTGAAACCAGTGCATCATTAACATTCATACCAAAGAGCAATGAAATTATAAGATGTGGGCATATAAATCATCTGTCCAAATGTTTTGCTTGCTACTTTGCGCTAAATTCATAACAAATTGTTTTCAGGCATATGCATGTATATTGAACCATTTTGGGGATTTAAAGTTGACTTCAATAGAGCAGTGTTTCTGATGCCTTCTTAATCTCCTTAAATTAAACCGATATCATGCCTATTAGACTAATACTTTGTTGATAGTGTGCTAACATATTTACTCAAATATCAAAGGCCTCCAAAAAGATGTTATAAAATATTATGAATGGAAATTCGTTCAGGAAGTTCTGATGGCATGGGGTATGTGAAGATAGCAAAACCATATCTCTGATCCTCAGCTAATAGGGTTCAAACACAACCCATGGTGATTTTTTAATTTCTTGTAAAACTGGAGCTATTGCATTAAGCTGCTTTCATACTGTTCCATAGTGTAGTACACCTGGAAGCAATTTGGCAAAGAAAAGAAAGTTTTGCTGGTATGAGGGAGGAGCAGAGGCAAAAAATTAAGGGTTTCAATTCCAAAGGCACAGAGCTTTTCAGATATTCCTTCTGTTACTTTAGGCTACCCAAGAAACTCTCAATAGCTTAGTTGACCTACCTGCAAAACATAGATAAGAATATTTGCTTCCTGTCTATCTTTAAGTTAGGTAAGACTCTTGAAAGAAATAAAAGTTCTAAAGCATCATATAGTCATGAAATATGGAGGTTATAGTCTAATTTATTTGAATTATTCTGAAAATGAAGCCCCTTCTCCACTGCATACTACAGAATTTAACTTTAGAGCAAAGATTTTTAAAGAGGGATTTTTTGTTAGCATAACAGGATTACTTTGGAAAAAAGTAAAGTTTCTAAAATTATTAATAGTCTTTAAAGAATAATAAAAACTAAGACTATTAGAAATTAAATACTTCTTGGCCAGGCACAGTGGCTCACGCCTGTAATCCCAGCACTTTGGGAGGCTGAGGCGGGCAGATCACGAGGTCAGGAGATCGAGACCATCCTGGCGAATACAGTGAAACCCCGTCTCTACTAAAAATACAAAAAAATTAGCCGGGCGTTGTGGCGAGCGCCTGTAGTCCCAGCTACTCAGGAGGCTGAGGCAGGAGAATGGTGTGAACCCAGGAGGCAGAGCTTGCAGTGAGCTGAGATCGCATCACTGCACTCCAGCCTGGGCGACAGAGCGAGACTCCGTCTCAAAAAAAAAAAAAAAAAATTAAATACTTCCATATTTCTTTAATTTTAACAATGTGTTGGTTTTCAAGTGTTAGTTTTTCTACAAATCTTATAATTCTTAATAAGCACTTAAAGAGATAAATAAATAGCTTGCTAGATGGAACTGTTAACACAGGACACACCGTATTATTGACAAAGAGACTAGCAGGGCAGTTTCTTTTGGGGGGGAACTATGAAACTCTGTGAGACAAGTTCTGAGCTCTCTCTTTTACTCTCATGTATTTCAGCTTTGAGTACCTATTGATTCTCTTTTCCCTCTTTGTTATGTTGGTATAAAAACAAATACATACTTTTGGAAAATAATAGTATTTGCAATTTTGACATATTCCTTAAAAATAGGGATAAACAAAGGACAGTGAGTATTTATAATAATTTAAGTTTATAAAGTTTAGTACTTTACAAAGAGTTCACATATTACTTGTTATGAGGTCAGTTGTGTCTATATGTTGAAGTCCTAAGTCCCAATACATCAGAGTGTGACTCTTCTTGGAGATTAGAGTTTACAAATGGTAATTAAATTAAAATAAAGTCATTAGAGTAGACTATAATCCAAGAAGACTGCATTCCTTACAAGAGAAGATTAGGACACACACACACACACACACACACACAAAACACACACACACACACATAGAGGAAAGACTAGGTGAAGACACAGGGAGAAGACAGCCATCTGCAAGCCAAGGAATGATGTCTCAGAAGAAACCAACCCTTCTAACATCTTTTTATTTTACGACTTTATTTTTATTTTTATTTTTGGGGTACATAGTGGGTGTATATGTTTATGGGGGTACATGAAATATTTTGATAGAGTCATGCAATGTGAAATAATCCCATAATGGAAAATAGAGCATGCATCCCCTCAAACATTTATCCTTTGAGTCATAAACGATCTAATTACATTCTTTTAGTTATTTAAAAATATACAATTACTGTTGACTATAGTCACAGTGCTGTGCTCTCTAGGTCTTATTCATTCTTTCTCACTATTTTTTATACCAATTACCCTTCCCCATCTCCCCTGCAAACTCCCACTACCCATCCCAGCCTCTGGTAACTATCCTTCTGTTCTTTGTCTCCATGCGTTCAATTGTTTTGATTTTTAGATCCCACAAATAAGTGAGAACATGTGAAATTTGTCTTTCTGAGTCTGCCCTATTTCACTTAACATAATGATCTCACGTTTCATCCATTTTGTTGCAAATGACTGGCTCTCATTCTTGTTTATGGCTGGATAGTACTCCATTGTATATATGTACCACATTTTCTTTATCCGTTTGGCTGTTAATTAACAACTAGCTCACTTCCAAATCTTAGCTACTGTGAGCAGTGTTGCAACAAACATGGAAGTGCAGCTATCTCTTCAATAGGATTTTGTTTCTTTGGGGTCCATACCCTCTAGTGGGATTGCAGGATCATATGATAGCTCTAATTTCAGTTTGTTGAGGAACCTCCAAAATGTTTTCCATAGTGGTTGTACTAATTAACCTTCACATCAACAGTGTACTAGAGTTCCTTTTACTCCACATCCTCACCAACATTTGTTATTGCCTGTCTTTTGAATATAAGCCATTTTCACTGGGATGAAATGATATTTCATTGTAGTTTTGATTTGCATTTCTCTGATGATCTACGGTGTTGAGCACCTTTTCAGAAGCCTGTTTGCCAAGTGTATGTCTTCTTTTGAGAATGTCTATTCAAATATTTTGCCCATTTTTTGATCATATTATTAAATTTTATTTTCTGTAGAGTCATTTGAGCTCCTTATATGTTCTGGTTTATTACTCTCTTGTCTGATGGTTAGTTTGCAAATATTTTCTCCCCTTCTGTGGGTTGTCTCTTCACTTTGTTGATTGTATCCTTTTCTGTCCAGAAGCTTTTTAATTTGATGTCATCCCGCTTGTTCTTTTTTGCTTTGGTTGCCTGAGCTCGTGGAATATTGCTTAAGACATTTTTGCCCAGACGAATGTCCTGTTGATTTTTCCCAATGTTTTCTTATAGTAGTTTCATAGTTTGAGGTCTTCAATTTAAGTCTTTAATCAATTTTGATTTGATCTTTATATATGGTAAGAGGTAGGGGTCTAGTTTCATTCTACTGCATATAAATATCCAGTTTTCCCAGCACCATTTGTTGATGAGACTCTCTTTTCCCCAGTGTAGGTTCTTGGCACCTTTGTCAAAAATAAGTTCACTATAGGTATGTGGATTTTTTTCTGCGTTCTCTATTCTGCTCTATTCGTCTGTTTATCAGTTTCTATGCCAGTAGCATGATGTTTTGGTTGCTGTAGCTCTTGTATTAGTCCTTCTCACATTGCTACAAGCAAATACCTGAGACTCTGTAACTTACAAATGAGATAGCTTTAATTGATTCATAGTTCCACATGGCTGGGAAGGCCTCAGGTAACTCATAATCATGGCAGAAGGTGAAGGGAAAGCAGGCACCTTCTTCACAAGGCGGCAGGAGAGAGAATGACCATAGGCTGAACTACCAACACTTATAAAACCATCAGATCTCATAAGAACCTACTCACTATCACAAGAACAACATAGGGGAAACTACCCCCATGATTCAGTTACCTCCATCTCCTCTCTCCCTTGACACATGGGGATTATGGGGATCACAACTTAAGATGAGATTTTGAGTGGGGACACAGCCAAATTATATTATCTCTGTAGTATAATTTAAAGTCAGATAATATGATTTCTCCAGTTTTGATCCTTTTGTTTAGGATAGCTTTGGCTATTCTGGGTATTTTGTGGTTTCACATAAATTTTAGAATTGCTTTTTCTAGTTCTGTGAAGAATTTTATTGGTATTTTGATAATGATTGTATTCAATCTGTAGGTTACTTTGGCTAGTATGGACATTTAAACAATATTGACTATTTCAATCCATGAACATGGACTATTTTCCTAATTTTTTGGTGTCCTCTTCAATTTCTTTCATCAGCGTTTTATAGTCTTTATTATAGAGATCTTTCACTTTTTTGGCTGAGTTAATTCCTAGCTATTTAATTTTATTTGTGGATATTGTAAATAAGATTATTTTCTTGATTTCTTTTTCAGATTATTAACTGCTGGCATATAGAAATGCTACTGAATTTGTTGATCAGTTCTATTAGTTTTCTTGTGGAGTCATCAGGTTATTCCAAATACAAGATTGTATCATTTGCAAACAAGGATAATTTGACTTCTTCCATTTCAATGTTGATTTCCTTTATTTCTTTCTCTTCTCTGGTTGCTTTAGCTAGGACTTCCAGTACTATGTTGAATAACAGTAGTGACAGTGGGCATCCTTGTTGTGTTCCATATCTTAGATGAAAGATTTTCAGTTTTTCCCATCTGGTATAGTAATAACTGTCTCTCTGTCATATCTGACTTTCATTATGTTGAGGTATGTTCCTTCTATACCCAGCTTTTTGCATTTTTTTAATCATGAAAGAAGTTGAATTTTATCAAATGCTTTTTCGGTGTCAATTGAAAAGATCATATTGTTTTTAGCCTTTATTCTGTTGATATGATGTATAGCATGGATTGGTTTGTGTATGTTGAACCACCCTTGAATCCCAGTGATGAATTTCACTTGGTCATGATGAATGATCTTTCTAATGTGTTACTGAATTTAGTTTGCTAGTACTTTGTTGAGGACTTTTGCATCAATATTCATGAGATGTATTGGCCTGTAGTTTTCTTTTCTGAAGGTGCTTTTGTCTCATTTTGGTATCAGGGTAATATTGGCCTCATAAAATGAGTTTGGAAATACTTCACTCTCCTCTGTTTTTCGTACTTGTTTGAGTAGGATGGTATTAGTTCTTCTTTAAATGTTTGGTAGAATTTAGCAGGGAAGCCATCAGATCCCAGTCTTTTCTTTGCTGGGAGAATTTTTATTATGATTTTTATCTCATTACTTGTTGTTGGTCTTTTGAGGATTTAGATTTCTCCATGGTTAAATTTGGTGGTTGTATATGCCTAAGCATGTATTCATTTGTTCTAGATTTTCCAATTTATTTACATATAGTTGCTCATAGTAGACACTAATGATACTTTACATTTTGGTACTATCAGTTGTTATGTCTCCTTTTTTCATTTCTGATTTTATTTGGATCTTCTCTTTTTTTTTCCTTGGTCTGGCTAAAGGTTTGTCAATTTTGTTTAACTTTTCCAAAAAAAAAAAAACTTTTTTCATTTTATTGATCTTTTGTATTATTTCCTTCATTTCCATTTCATTTATTTCCTCTCTGATCTTTTTTATTTCTTTTTTTTTCTGCTAATTTTGGGCTTGGTTTACTCTCATTTTTCTAATTCTTTAAAATGCATTATTAGATTGTTTATTTGAAGTTTTTTCTCTCATTTGATGTAGGCACTTAAAACCATAAACTTCCCTCTTACTACTATTTTTGCTATATCTCATAGGTTTTGGCTAGTTTTGTTTCCATTATCATTTGTTTCAAGATTTTTTTTAGTTTCCTTCTTTATTTATTTATTGACCCACTGGTCATCCAGGGGCATAAAGTTAAATTTCCATGTATTTGTCTAGTTTCCAACATTTCTTTTGATTTTAATTTTTACTTTTATTCCATTGTGGTTGGAAAAGATGCTTCATATTATTTCAATTTTTTTATTGTTTTAAGACTTGTTTTGTGATATAATTTGGTTTCTTGCATTTTATTATTTGTGTATCTATTGTAGATTTTTTTTTTGTTTGAGGCTACCATGAGGCTTGCAAATACCACCTGAAAACTCATTATTTTAACCTGATAAAAACTTAACACTGTTTGTATAAACAAACATACAAACAAACAAGCAAAAAGAAAACCAATAAAAACTCTACACCTTAACTTTGCTGCCCTGCTTTTTAACTTTCCTGTTTGTATTTATATCTTATGGCACTATATATGTCTTGAAAAGTTGTTGTAATTAGTTTTGATTGGTTTATCATTTTGTCTTTCTACTTAGGATAAGAGTAGTTTACACAGTTTTCTGTTTATTTACTATTCCCAGTAAATTTTATACCTTCAGATGATTGCTTATTGCTCATTAACAACCTTTTCTTTCTAATTGAGGTACTCTAGCATTTCTCGTACAACAGGTCGCTTGTTGATGAAATCTTTTAGCTCTTGTTTGTCTGAGAATGTCTTTAATTCTCCTTCATGTTTGAAATATACTTTGCCTGTGTATACTCTTCTAGGGTAATTTTTTTTTCCTTCAGCACTTTAAATATGTCATTTAACTTTCTTCTGGCCTGAAAGGCTTCCACTGAAAAGTCTGCTGCCAGATGTATTAGAACGCCATTGTATTTTATTCATTTCTTTTCTGTTGTTGCTTTTAGGATCCTTTCTTTATCTTTGATGTTTGGGAATTTGATTATTAAATGCCTTGAGGTAGTCTTCTTTCAGTTAAGTCTGCTTGGTGTTCTTGAACCTTCATGTACTTGGATATTGATATTTTTCTCTATGTTTGAGAAGTTCTCTGTTATTATCTCTTTGAATAAATTTTCTACCCCTATCTCATTCTTCACCTCCTCTTTGAGGTCAGTAACTCTTAGATTTGCTCTTTTGAGGCTATTTTCTAGTTCCTGTATGCAAGCTTCATTGTTTATTTTTTTCTTTTGTCTCCTCTGGCTGTGTATTTTCAAATAGCCTGTCTTCAAGCTCACTAATTCTTTCTTCTGCTTGATCGATTCTGCTATTAAATGACTCGGATACATTCTTCTGTATGTCATACAATTGTACTTTTCTGCTTCAGAAATTCTGCATGATTCTTTTAATTATTTCAATCTATTTATTAAATTTAACTGTCAGAATTGGGAATTGCTTCTGTGCGTTATCTCATATTACTTTCAGGTTCCTCTACCCAGCTATTTTGAAATTTCTATCTGAAAGGTTACATATCTCTGCTTCTCCAGGACTGATCCCTGATGCTTTATTTGGTTCATCTGGAGAGGTCACTTTTTCCTAGGTGGTGTTGATCGTAATGGATGTTTGTTGATGTCTGGGCATTGAAGGGTTAGGTATTTATGGTAGTCTTCAATGTTTAGGTTTCTTTGTACCCATCCTTCTGGAGAATGATTTCCAGATATTTCAAAAAACTTTGGGTGTTGTGATCTAAGGTGTGTCTACTTTAGAGGACACCCTAAGACAAATAATGCTGTGGTTTTTGCAGACTCATAGAAGTACTTACTTGAAGGTCTTGGAAAAGATTCAGGAGAATTTTCTCGATACCAAACAGAGACTCTTGTTTTCTTCCCTTACTATCTCCCCCAAAAAATGGAGTCTGTCTCTCTCTCTGTTATGAACCACCTAAAGCTGGGGGTGTAGTTACACAGGCACCCCTGAGGCCATCACCACTATTATTGTGCTGAGTCAGACCTGAAACCAGATGATAACTGGGGTCTTGCCCACGGCATGCCCATGCCATTACCACTCCCTGTCACTGCCTATGTTTGCTGAAGGCCCTGGGGCTCTATAATCAGCAGGTGGTGAAACCAGTGAAAGCAAGTTTATTAAGAAAATAAAGGAATAAAAGAATGGTTTATTTCATAGACAAAGCAGCCCCAAGGGCTGCTGGTTGCCCATTTTTATGGTTATTTCTCAATAATGCTAAATAAGGGGTGGATTATTCATGTCTCTCCTTTTTAGACCATAAAGAGTCACTTTCTGACATTGCCATGTCATTTGTGAACTGTCATGGCACTGGCAGGAGTGTAGCAGAGAGGACTACCAGAGGTTACTCTCATCGCCATTTTGGTTTCGGTGGGTTTTGGCTCACTTCTTTACTGCAACCTGTTTTACCAGCAAGGTCTTTATGACCTGTATTTTGTGCTGACCTCCTACGTCCTGCTGTGACTTAGAATGCCTTAACCATCTGGGAATGCAGCCCAGTAGGTTTCAGCCTCATTTAACCAGCTCCTATTTAAGATAAAATTGCTCTTGTTCAAAGGCCTCTGACACCTATGGCTCTTAAGTCAGCTGAAGGTGAATGCTGCCTTGCCTAGTATTAACCATTTGGGTCAGTGTGCTCTCCTCTGGTGCAGGGCAGGTCCAGAAATGCCATTCAAGGGTTAAGTCCTGGAATCAGGACCCCAAGAGCCCACTTGGCACTCTACTCACTATGGCCATGCTGGTACCTGAAGCCAGCAAGTCTCAGAGGCTTATCCAAGGCCCTTGAGGTAGTACCAGGGTATTACTGCTGGTTTTTCAGGACCCAAGGACTCTTCAGTTAGCAGCCGATGAATGCTGCCAGGACTAGGACATTCCCTTTAAGGCAGTAGGTTTACTTTGGGCCATGGTGTATCTAGAAATGTTGTCCAGGAGCTAGGGCCAGAACAGTAGCTTCACAACTCTCACCAGTGCCCTGTCCTGCTGTGGCTGAGCTGGTATCCTAGATGCAAGACAAAGCCTTTCCCACTCCTCCGTCTTCTCTCCTTAAATGGATGAAGAAGGGATCTCTTTTGGATCTGGGAGCTGTGCAGCCTGGATTAGAAGAGGTATGATACCAGTACTCCCTTAGCTGCCCCAACTAGTGTCTTGGTGGGTTATACACCTCCCCAGTCTACTGTCTCTGGGCCCAGGTTAGCACTAGGACTCGCCTAAGAGTTGCAGTCCTTAGGGCCTAGACTGCCTTTCCGGTTTGCCGAGAGACCCGGAGCAGGTTAGCCCTTGGTGGTGAGGTTTCCAGAATTCAAGTTCTGACTGTTGGGATCAGCAATACCCCTATGGCTAAGGCTGGTTTAAATGTTCCTTCCATGGACGGGTGTCGGCTGAGTTTACTTTGGTTTTTCTTTCAGCTCTAACAGGACAGCACTGAGTTCAATGCCTCCAGTGGCTGTGTTCTCCCTCCCTCAGTACCTAAAGATGCTCTCTGCACCAGGCAGCTGCTGCCAGGGGCAGGGGAGGGGCGGTATCAGTGATTCAGCTCCGTGTTTTCTATCTCTTCAGCTTCAGTGCTTCTTTCAGTGATATGAAAATAAAACCAGTATTAAAAGGGATCACCTTTTTTCGGTTCTAATAAAGGTTTTTTTTTTTTTTTTTTTTTTCCTTGTAGATAGTGGTTCAATTGTTGTCCTGGTGGGGTAGGGGGTAACAAGGAGCCATCTATTCCACCCTCTTGCTCTGCCTCAGCCCCCCTCCTTTTAACATCTTGATCTTAGACTTCAAGACACCAGAATTGTGAGAAAGTTAATTTCTATTGTCAAGCCATTCAGTCTGTGGCATTTTGTAATGGCAGTCATAAGAAATTAATATGTAATTAAAGTTGTATAGTATATGCTGGGATATCCACAGGAATGAATAGAAGCAAATGGTGTACAGTAATGATGGATGATCCAGAATAAATTAGACTGCATGGTATGTAAACATAGCTAGTATTAATAATAATAGCCAGCACTTATTGAACAATTATAGATATGTCAGAAATTATTCTGATAGACAGATGATCACATTGAAACCTCACCACAACTCTGTGAAGTAATTACTTTTAAGTTCCCTATTTTACAGATGAGTAAAAACTGAAGTATGGAGAATTTAAACACAGACAAATAATGATGGATGTTTACATATGTGGGCAACCAAATGATAAAATCTAGACTATTAATTCAATGACATATTGGACCCAAGTTAAATTATTTATTTCTCATTTTGAAGGTTATCTAAAAACATTATATATATATATGTATATAATTTCTCGCAACAAGTTGTAAAAAAGGCTTAAATTGATACGAAATGTAAATGACGAGTTGATGGGTGCAGCAAACCAACGTGGCACATGTATACCTGTGTAACAAAGCTGCACGTTGTGCACATGTACCCTAGAACTTAAAGTATAATAATAAAAAAGTAAAAATAAATTAATTAATTAATTAAAAAATGTAAATTTAGTTAATATTATGTTCTTTTGATTATACAGAAAAAGTTATTTATTAAATGTATTACAGTGTGTATATTTAGATCAAATATGTGTATCTATATGTATAGCATACATATTACATATATACATGCATATTAATTACACATTTTTACTGTTATTTTGCTTCATGTTATTTTTAGTAAGTTACTGAAATACTACACAGTATGTGATCACAATATACTTGCTATTGTCACATTGAGCCTAAAGCTCTGCACTTATAATTGTGTTTTAGTTTAAATGAAGAGAGTAGGAAAAGAAGAGAGAAATGGTAGAAGGAAAGAGAGGAAAAGAAAAAAGATACCTAAACATAGAGTAAACATGCTTTCTTAAAAAAGTATGTTTGTAACACTTTCTTTTTAAATATTAAGCTTAATTTAGATACACATAGTCTCTGTAATGAATGTACTATTTCTAAAAAGAACTCCAAAGAATGA
This sequence comes from Symphalangus syndactylus, assembly GCF_028878055.3. Classification (NCBI taxonomy): domain Eukaryota; kingdom Metazoa; phylum Chordata; class Mammalia; order Primates; family Hylobatidae; genus Symphalangus; species Symphalangus syndactylus. The sequence continues at coordinate 115,423,435 of NC_072428.2, forward strand.
CTTCTCTCTCTGTCCTCAAAGTGAAGACACAAAACCAAATAACTCAAGGAGGATTCACAAGAAAACCTCCATTTGGAAGCAACAAACAAGAGAAGTACATCTCCTCTCAAATATTAAAAAAAAAAAAGACATACCTCTATGAACCTCATTTTATTTATAGATAAATAAACACAAAAAAATACACCTGGGTCTTATAAAAATACCTCTGATTGAAAAAAAATCTAGCATAATATTTGTAGTTATAAAAATTAAGTTCTGCTTTGCATTACTAATTAAAATTTCTTAATGGAACCAATGGAATTGCTACATGATGAAATAAGAGAAACAGGAAAAAAGACCCACTTGTGATAAAATTAAAAATTAAAAATAAAATTTTTATTCTAAAGCAAAATTGTGAAAAATGTAAAAATATTGAGAATATAAATTGAGGACTTAAAACATACTTCATTAGAAGCCTTACGTTTAAAATCTACAAAGCAGATGAATTATTGGATCAATAATATTGGGGATAATTTGAGATGTTCATTAATAATATGCAGTAAAATGATAAAGAGGTGATATGAGATAAAATATTACAGGTACTGGGAAAAGAGAACAGAAGATAAACAGAGAAAATGAATATGTCTGCTGAAGAAGCGACAGGATAAAGACTACTTAAATCTATAGCTGAAGAAAACCTTTTGGATAAAACAAGATAAAAGAATGTAAAAACCATTTTCTACCCACATGGACCTTACATGTTAGTGCTCACGCAGGCAAATAGACAGTGAAATACCATCATGTGCTCTACTAACCTTATGCTCAGGATCCCAGTGAACCCAGGAAATGGACATCTGAACACTGAAATGTAAATACAATTCCCATAGAGATGCTGCATAAAGTACTGAAGAAAAAGGGGAAATAAATAGGTTAAGTTGATGGTGGAAAATTGAATGTATATACTTTTAATGTTATAATAAAATAATAATCTCATTAAATGGTAAAAACTGATATCATATTGTGTTTCAATTTTTCATGTTGATGAAATTCAAAATATCCTGAAATTCATGATTTAATTTCTGAAAGCTATGCTAATGTCACAAATCCTGGATATATTTCAATTTCATATAATTAAAAAGCAATATTTCAAAACACAATGGATTTTTTTTGTCTTATTCATATAATGGAATTTCCATATTTAAAAAGAGTACTTAACTAATCATTGAAAGGTCAGTTAAGATGTGCAGTGGAATGCACCTGTAATCCCAGCACTTTGGGAGGCTGAAGTGGGAAGATCCCTTGAGCCTAGGAGGTGGATACTTCAGTGGGCTTTGATCACACCATTGTGATGTAACCTGAGTAACAGAGTGAAACACTGTCTCAAAAAAATAAAACACAAGTAAAAATAAAGGTCAGTTACCATTACAGTAATGCTAAGCTTTGAGACATCTAAAATGACAACATCTAAAACTAGGAAAACATCAAGTTACCAAGTGTTGAGAGTTCTGTTGACTAAGATACAAATTAGAGAAAGAAATTCAACATGCCAGAAAACACTAAATTGATTTTTCATTTTTTAAGAAAGAAAATTATTTGGTCAAGGGCAGTGGCTCACTCTTGTAATCCTAATAATTTGGGACGCACAAGCAGGAGGCTCACTTGAGGGTTGGAGTTTGAGACCAGTCTGGGCAACATAGTGAGAACCTGTCTACAAAAAAAAATTTAAAGAATTAGCCAAGGGTGGTGGCATGTGCCTGTTGTCTTGGCTATTTGGGAGGCTGATATGGGAGGATCCCTTGGAACCCAGGAGTTTGAGGCTGCAGTGAGATCTGATTGTGCCACTGCACTCCAGCCTGGGTAACAGAGAAAAATAAAAATAAATAAAATAATTTGTCTTCTTCATGTTTAGCATAATATCACTGTGATTTGTTGTGACAGTGCCAGGATATCTCTATTTAAGTAATATTTCTGCCAAGTCCTTATTGTAATAGCTTGGAAAATTGAACTATTAACCTCTCTGTGCTTCAGGTTGCTCACGAATTTAACAGAGTTTTTGTTAGGTTGATTGAGTTAATAAAAGATTGTTGGATTAAAGATGGCTGCACATCTTTTACCTCTCCTTAAATTAATAGGCCAATCCAGTTTCTTTCCTCCAGAATCTGCACTGTTGTGAAATTGCCTTCACCTGTGGAATGTGGCAAATGTGATACTGTGTTACTTCTGAACTTGGCCTTTAAAAGATTTTCTGCTTCCACTTTTATATGCTTGAGTTGTTTCTCCTTAGAACTTTATCTCCCTGCTGTCAGAAGCCCAAGCCAAGAGTAGAGGTCCCACGGAGGAATATCAAAGGGTCCTGGTTCAGAGCTCCATGCAAGCTCCCAGACAACAATGCCAAAGATCAGCCATGTGAGAAAATCATCTTGGATATTGCAGGCAAACTGAGCATCCACATGACTTCAGTCACAGCTGGTGCAACATGAAGCAGTAGAATCACCTAGCTGGGCCTAGTCAGCTCACAGAACCATGAAAAATAATAGGTTTTTTTGTTCTTATTGTTTTTGGTAGGTAAGGTTTGTTACATATCAATAAACTTTGAACAATGTCTGTCCCATGGTAAGTTCCCATGAAATTGTAGCTATTGTTGTTTTAAATTATTATTAGAAAATACTACTTTTAGATACCATTTCTTTTCTAGATCCTAAACATCGAGTTCATGACACTTGAATATTTTCTGAAATTAAAAAATTTATATGAACATAGAACAATTTAGGAATAGTCATGTATTTTAATAGTTTTCTTCAACTAAATTTCCTTGTTTCACAACCACCATTCCACTTTCGGAAATCCCTCCTGACATTTTAGGTTGAGTCATTGGTCTCATTCTATTCTGCAGGACGTGACTCTTTTTTTTTTTTTTTTGAAACAAATATACCTTGCACTTTGTACCTGTATTAGGCTACTTATTATATATTTGACTCTTACTCTAGATATTTATTTTACTAACTTTATTAGAATTTTTGAGGGAATTGACATATGACTTTTTGTTGTTGTTCTCTACAGGGCATTGAAGACAGGTGCTCAATACATTCACTTGCCTATATTACTTATAGATTATTATCAGTGTCTGATTTGAGGACTGTTAAATTTATCTTTGACATTAACTAGTCCTGTAGCTACTATGTCAGATTCTTAAAGTGTGCTATTGCAAAGATCAATTAAGTTGTCATTAGGAAACTAGGTTTCTGTCCCAAACATTAGCTAACAGTAGTTTTCTATTAATCAATTAACTTCTGTGAACAAGAGTTTTCCCCTTTATAAAATGAGGGGCCAAACTAAATGATTTTTGGTAGCTTTTAGGTAAATATTTTTGACACACTGTATTTGGTAAAAGTGAAGTGACTACTGAAGCAACTATTTTAGTAATGAAACCAAGTAGAAAACCAAGAGGAAATACATATGCCTTGAAGACATTGTGGCTCAGTTCCAAACCACCACAATAAAGCTAATATTGCAATAAAGAGAGTCACATAAATTTTTTTGGTTTTCAAATGTATATAAAAGTTACGATTGAATTATACTGTAGTTTATTCAGCATGCAATTGCAAAATGTTTTAAAAGGACAACCTACATACCTTAAGTAAAAATACTTTATTGCTAGAAAAAAATGCTAATAATCATCTGAGCCTTCGGCAAGTGATAATCTTTCTTGCTGGGGGCAGGCCTTGACTCAATATTGATGGTTGCTGACTGATCTGGGTGGTGGTTGCAGATGGCTGTGGCAATTTCTTACAAAAAATAAAACAACAACGTTTGTCACATCAATTGACTCTTCCTTTCAGAAAAGATTTCTCTGTAGCATTCAATGCTCTTTGATAGCATTTCGCCCACAGCAGAACTTCTTTCAAAATTGAGATCAATTCTCTTAAACACTGCCACTGCTTTATCAACTCTGGTTATATAAATATTGTAAATCCTTTTTTATCATTTCAACAATGTTCACACTGTCTTCACCAGGAGTAGATTCCATCTTAAGAAACCACATTTCTTGCTTATTCATAAGAAGCAACTCCTCATTCATTCAAGTTTTATCATGAGATTGCAGCAAATCAGTAACATTATTAGGCTCCAACTATTCTATTCTTTTACTATTTTCATACATCTATAGCTAATTTCTCCACTGAAGTCTTGAACTTCAAAGTCATCCATGAGGGTTGGAATCAACTTTCTCCCATTGGACAATGGAATCAACTTCACTTTTGTTAATGTGGATAATTTAACCTCATCTCTTGAATCAAAAATGTTCTTGATGGCATCTAGACTTGTGAGTCCTACCCAAAAGGTTTTCAATTTACTTTGCCCAGAACTATCCTTAAGAGTCACTATCTATGCAGCTGTAGCATTACAAAATGTATTTTTTTAAGTAATATCACTTGAAATTCACAATTACTCCTTGATCCATGGGCTGCAGAATGGACATTGTCTTAGCAGGCGTAAAACAACATTAAGCCAAACCCTCACCCAGAGCAAGGTTCTAGCTGTCTTCAATTCTGTGAAGACTCAGAGAGGTGAGAAAGCTACAGAGCCAAACTGTGGAGCTATCAGAGGTTGGTTAACGAGGTTTAAGAAAAGACTTTACAACATAGAAGTGCAAGGTGAAGTACCAAGTGCTGATGTAGAAGCTACAGGAAGTTATCCAGAAGCTCTAAGATAATGGATGAAGGTGACTACACAAAACAGTAGGCTTTTAATATAAACAAAACAGCCTTTTGGAAGAAGATGCCAGGAAGTACCTTCATGGCTAGAAAGGAGAAGTCAATGCCTGGCTTCAAAGCTTCAAAGAAAAGGCCAACTCTATTGTTACAGGCCAATACAAGGTGACTTTAAGTTAACGTCAATACTCATTACAATTCAAAAAATTCTAGGGCCTTTAAGAATTATGCTAAATCTACTCTGTCTGTGCTCTGTAAATGAAACAAGAAAGCCTGGATGACAGCATGTCTACTTACAGTATGGTTTGCTGAATATTTTAAGCCCACTACTGAGATTTACTGCTAAGAAAAATATATACTTTTTTTTTCAAAATGCTAGTGCTTATTGACAATGCATCTGTCACACAAGATCTGTGACAGTGATGTAAAGGGAGATTAATGTTGTTTTATGCCTGCTAAGACAATGTCCATTCTGTAGCCCATGGATCAAGGAGTAATTCTGAATTTCAAGTGACATTACTTAAAAAATAAATTTTGTAATGCTACAGCTGCCATAGATAGTGACTCTTAAGGATGGTTCTGGGCAAAATAAATTGAAAACCTTCTGGGTAGGACTCACAAGTCTAGATGCCATCAAGAACATTTTTGATTCAAGAGATGAGGTTAAATTATCCACATTAACAAAAGTGAAGTTGATTCCATTGTCCAATGGGAGAAAGTTGATTCCAACCCTCATGGATGACTTTGAAGTTCAAGACTTCAGTGGAGAAATTAGCTATAGATGTATGAAAATAGTAAGAAAAATAGAATTAATAGTTGGAGCCTAATAATGTTACTGATTTGCTGCAATCTCATGATAAAACTTGAATGAATGAGGAGTTGCTTCTTATGAATAAGCAAGAAATGTGGTTTCTTAAGATGGAATCTACTCCTGGTGAAGACAGTGTGAACATTGTTGAAATGATAAAGGATTTAAAATATTTATTTTTATTTTATTTTATTATTATACTTTAGGTTTTAGGGTACATGTGCACAATGTGCAGGTTTGTTACATATGTATCCATGTGCCATGTTGGCTTGCTGCACCCATTAACTCGTCATTTAGCACTAGGTATATCTCCTAATGCTGTCCCTCCCCCCTCCCCCACCCCACAACAGTCCCCAGAGTGTGATGTTCCCCTTCCCGGGTCCATGAGTTCTCATTGTTCAATTCGCACCTATGAGTGAGAACATGCGGTGTTTGGTTTTTTGTCCTTGCGATAGTTTACTGAGAATGATGGTTTCCAGTTTCATCCATGTCCCTACAAAGGACACGAACTCATCATTTTTTATGGCTGCATAGTATTCCATGGTGTATATGTGCCACATTTTCTTAATCCAGTCTATCCTTGTTGGACATTTGGTTTGGTTCCAAGTCTTTCCTATTGTGAATAGTGCCGCAACAAACATACGTGTGCATGTGTCTTTATAGCAGCATGATTTATAGTCCTTTGGGTATATACCCAGTAATGGGATGGCTGGGTCAAATGGTATTTCTAGTTCTAGATCCCTGAGGAATCGCCACACGGATTTCCACAATGGTTGAACTAGTTTACAGTCCCACCAACAGTGTAAAAGTGTTCCTATTTCTCCACATCCTCTCCAGCACCTGTTGTTTCCTGACTTTTTAATGATGGCCATTCTAACTGGTGTGAGATGGTATGTCATTGTGGTTTTGATTTGCATTTCTCTGATGGCCAGTGATGATGAGCATTTTTTCATGTGTTTTTTGGCTGCATAAATGTCTTCTTTTGAGAAGTGTCTGTTCATGTCCTTTGCCCACTTTTTGATGGGGTTGTTTGTTTTTTTCTTGTAAATTTGTTTGAGTTCATTGTAGATTCTGGATATTAGCCCTTTGTCAGATGAGTAGGTTGCAAAAATTTTCTCCCATTCTATAGGTTGCCTGTTCACTCTGATGGTAGTTTCTTTTGCTGTGCAGAAGCTCTTTAGTTTCATCAGATCCCATTTGTCAATTTTGGCTTTTGTTCTCCATTGCTTTTGGTGTTTTAGACATGAAGTCCTTGCCTACGCCTATGTCCTGAATGGTATTGCCTAGGTTTTCTTCTAGGGTTTTTATGGTTTTAGGTCTAACATGTAACTCTTTAATCCATCTTGAATTAATTTTTGTATAAGGTGTAAGGAAGGGATCCAGTTTCAGCTTTCTACATATGGCTAGCCAGTTTTCCCGGCACCATTTATTAAATAGGGAATCCTTTCCCCATTGCTTGTTTTTGTCAGGTTTGTCAAAGATCAGATAGTTGTAGTTATGCGGCATTATTTCTGAGGGCTCTGTTCTGTTCCATTGATCTATGTCTCTGTTGTGGTACCAGTACCATGCTGTTTTGGTTACTGTAGCCTTGTAGTATAGTTTGAAGTTAGGTAGCGTGATGCCTTCAGCTTTGTTCTTTTAGCTTAGGATTGACTTGGTGATGCGGGCTCTTTTTTGGTTCCATATGAACTTTAAAGTAGTGTTTTCCAACTCTGTGAAGAAAGTCGTTGGTAGCTTGATGGGGATGGCATTGAATCTATAAATTACCTTGGGCAATATGGCCATTTTCATGATATTGATTCTTCCAACCCATGAGCATGGAATGTTCTTCCATTTGTTTCTTTCCTCTTTTATTTCGTCGAGCAGTGGTTTGTAGATCTCCTTGAAGAGGTCCTTCACATCCCTTGTAAGTTGGATTCCTAGGTATTTTATTCTCTTTGAAGCAATTGTGAATGGGAGTTCACTCATGGTTTGGCTCTCTGTTTGTCTGTCATTGGTGTATAAGAATGCTTGTGATTTTTGTACATTAATTTTGTATCCTGAGACTTTGCTGAAGTTGCTAATCAGCTTAAGGAGATTTGTGGCTGAGACGATAGGGTTTTCTAGATATACAATCATGTCATCTGCAAACAGGGACAATTTGACTTCCTCTTTTCCTAATTGAATACCCTTTATTTCCTTCTCCTGCCTGATTGCCCTGGCCAGAACTTCCAGCACTATCTTGAATAGGAGTGCTGAGAGAGGGCATCCCTGTCTTGTACCAGTTTTCAAAGGGAATGCTTCCAGTTTTTGCCCATTCAGTATGATACTGGCTGTGGGTTTGTCATAGATAGCTCTTATGATTTTGAGATACGTCCCATCAATACCTAATTTATTGAGAGTTTTTAGCATGAAGAGTTGTTGAATTTTGTCAAAGGCCTTTTCTGCATCTATTGAGATAATCATGTGGTTTTTGTCTTTGTTTCTGTTTATATGCTGGATTACAATTATTGATTAGTGTATGTTGAACCAGCCTTGCATCCCAGGGATGAAGCCCACTTGATCATGATGTATAAGCTTTTTGATGTGCTGCTGGATTCCGTTTGCCAGTATTTTATTGAGGATTTTTGCATCAATGTTCATCAAGGATATTGGTCTGAAATTCTCTTTTTTGGTTATGTCTCTGCCAGGCTTTGGTATCAGGACGATGCTGGCCTCATAAAATGTGTTAGGGAGGATTCCCTCTTTTTCTATGGATTGGAATAGTTTCAGAAGGAATGGTACCAGTTCTTCCTTGTACCTCTGGTAGAATTCGGCTGTGAATCCATCAGGTCCTGGACTCTTTTTGGTTGGTAAGCTATTGATTATTGCCACAATTTCAGAGCCTGTTATTGGTTTATTCAGAGATTCAACTTCTTCCTGGTTTAGTCTCGGGAGGGTGTATTTGTGGAGGAATTTATCCATTTTTTCTAGATTTTCTAGTTTATTTGTGTAGAGGTGTTTGTAGTATTCTCTGATGGTAGATTGTATTTCTGTGGGATTGGTGGTGATATCCCCTTTTTCATTTTTTATTGCATCTATTTGATTCTTCTCTCTTTTCTTCTTTATTAGTCTTGCTAGTGGTCTATCAATTTTGTTGATCTTTTCAAAAAACCAGCTCCTGGATTCAATAATTTTTTGAAGGGTTTTTTGTGTGTCTATTTCCTTCAGTTCTGCTCTGATTTTAGTTATTTCTAGCCTTCTGATAGCTTTTGAATGTGTCTGCTCTTGCTTTTCTAGTTATTTTAATTGTGATGTTAGGGTGTCAATTTTAGATCTTTCCTGCTTTCTCTTTTGGGCATTTAGTGCTATAAATTTCCCTCTACACACTGCTTTGAATGTGTCCCAGAGATTCTGGTATGTTGTGTCTTTGTTCTTGTTGGTTTCAAAGAACATCTTTATTTCTGCCTTCATTTCATTATGTACCCAGTAGTCATTCAGGAGCAAGTTGTTCAGTTTCCATGTAGTTGAGCAGTTTTGCGTGAGTTTCTTAATCCTGAGTTCTAGTTTGTTTGCACTGTGGTCTGAGAGACAGTTTGTTATAATTTCTGTTCTTTTACATTTGCTGAGGAGAGCTTTACTTCCAACTATGTGGTCAATTTTGGAATAGGTGTGGTGTGGTTGTGAAAAAAATGTATATTCTGTTGATTTGGGGTGGAAAGTTCTGTAGATGTCTATTAGGTCCACTTTGTGCAGAGCTGAGTTGAATTCCTGGATATCCTTGTTAACTTTCTCTCCCAGCATGAGTGACACAGAAGATGGGTGATTTCTGCATTTCGGTTTGAGGTACTGGGTTGATCTCACTAGGGAGTGCCAAACGGTGCAGGACAGTTGGTGCAGTGCACTGTGCGGGAGCCGAAGCACGGCGAGGCATTGCCTCACTCGGAAAGTGCAAGGGGTCAGGGAGTTCCCTTTCCTAGTCAAAGAAAGGGGTAACAGATGGCACCTGGAAAATCGGGTTAGTCCGACGTTAATACTGTGCTTTTCCAAGGGGCTTGGAAAACGGCACAACAGGAGATTGTGTCCCGCACTTGGCTCGGGCGGTCCTATGCCCACAGAGTCTCACTGATTGCTAGCACAGCAGTCTGAGATCAAACTGCAAGGCTGCAGCGAGGCTGGGGGAGGGGCGCCCGCCATTGCCCAGGCTTGCTTAGGTAAACAAAGCAGCCAGGAAGCTTGAACTGGGTGGAGCCCACCACAGCTCAAGGAGGCCTGCCTGCCTCTGTAGGCTCCACCTCTGGGGGCAGGGCACAGACACACAAAAGTCGGCAGGAACCTCTGCAGACTTAAATGTCCCTGTCTGACAGCTTTGAAGAGAGTAGTGGTTCTCCCAGCATGCAGCTGGAGATCTGAGAACGGACAGACTGCCTCCTAAAGTGGGTCCGTGACACCTGAGCAGCCTAACTGGGAGGCATGCCCCAGTAGGGACAGACTGACATCTCACTTGGCCAGGTACTCCTCTGAGACAAAACTTCCAGAGGAACGATCAGGCAGCAGCATTTGAGGTTCATGAAAATCCACGGTTCTGCAGCCACCGGTGCTGACACCCAGCCAAACAGGGTCTGGAGTGGACCTCTAGTAAACTCCAACAGACCTGCAGCTGAGGGTCCTGTCTGGTAGAAGGAAAACTAACAAACAGAAAGGACATCCACACCAAAAACCCATCTGTACATCACCATCATCGAAGACCAAAAGTAGATAAAACCACGAAGATGGGGAAAAAACAGAGCAGAAAAACTGGAAACTCTAAAAAGCAGAGCACCTCTCCTCCTCCAAAGGAACGCAGTTCCTCACCAGCAACGGAACAAAGCTGGATGGAGAATGACTTTGATGAGTTGAGAGAAGAAGGCTTCAGACGATCAAACTACTCTGAGCTACGGGAGGAAATTCAAAACAATAGCAAAGAAGTTAAAAACTTTGAAAAAAAATTAGACGAATGGATAACTAGAATAACCAATGCAGAGAAGGGCTTAAAGGAGCTGATGGAGCTGAAAGCCAAGTTTCGAGAACTAAGCAACGATTGCAGAAGCCTCGGTAGCCGATGCAATCAACTGGAAGAAAGGGTATCAGTGATGGAAGATGAAATGAATGAAGTGAAGCGAGAAGGGAAGTTTAGAGAAAAAAGAATAAAAAGAAATGAACAAAGCCTCCAAGAAATTTGGGACTATGTGAAAGACCAAACCTACATCTGATTGGTGTCCCTAAAATATTTATATAACCAGAGTTGATAAAGCTGTGGCAGAGTACTCAATCAGTATTCATAAAAAGCCTTCTATTAATATATACTTCTTGAATGTCTCTTCAGTGAAGTGTTATCATTTACCAAAGTCATTCTTGACTTGGGACAGATTATGTCTCCCAGAAAATATTTGGTTTTGTCAGAGACATTTTTTATTGTCAATAAGTATGGGCTGGAGTTTATGGGTACTACTGCTATCTGGAGGGTGAAGGCCAGGCTTGCTACTAAACATTCTATAGTACATAGGACAGCCTCCATAACAAATAATTATCCAGTCTCACATGTCAGTAAGTGCCCAGTGTGTGACAACCTGACTTAGCATTACAAAAAGGAAAATGTCCTTTCAGTGATGAGGAGAGATGTTTTTGTCTTTCTCAAGCCAAATTAGAATTTGTAAAACGACCAAAATTTTAAATTTAGTTATTAAGGGAATACACGTATTATACAATGATGATGCATCTCGAAGTATGACTGCTGACTGTGAAACATCAGGAACTGTGCTATTTACAAATTAGTAATTAAAAATCTAACAATATTATTGCAACATTGGGAATTTGCTATTCAATGTCACACAGTTGAAATAGAAATTTATTTTATGGAATTTTCCCAATAAAGGAAGTTCTCCGTGTTTTTAACAATATAATGTTATTCTTTTACACAAACTCATTTTTTAAATGTGCAAGTTATTATTAATGTATTTTACCCCAGACTATACTTTTTAATAGGGAAAATCAAAAGCTAATTAGCTTTAGAGAGAACTTTAAAAACTAAGGAGATTATGTATAAGGAAAAATCCTGACCAAAGACACATTAAATACAATATAGATATTTATTAGGTAACATTAGTTTATCAAATCATTAACATTTGAAGCATTGTAATCAGATACCAGAACCTGTCTCAAATTCATTAAAAGTATAATTTCAAATAAAATGTGTATCCCTTACACTTAACCCACACATAATTTACTATGGACTAGATTGCTGTGTTAAGTCTTTCGAACTGAACAAAGTGTAAGGCTTGCAGTATTCATTTAAAAAGATATCGAATTGATTGATTCAGGATTGAGTGAATTGAATATTTAAGATGTTATACCTGTACACTAATATTCCATTGCTCATTCATCTGTATTATATTTGTTATTTATTTTATAGGAAGGTGATTTTTTTTTCCCTTCATGTGAAAATTTGTCATGGCCAGTCAATGGCCAAAATGACACATTTGCCACTTGGGCCACCATTTGCAATTTTTTTGGAAAACATTTACAGTTATAGCATCAATTGAAATACATGTTCTTTTCAGCATGTAAATTACACCCTAGAGTATAACTTTCTGTGCAATTTCAGTTGCATGAGCTGATAGCCTGTGATCTACAGTCAGAATTATTTCCTCCTAGGTGAGGTTTCTATAATGGGCCTCCAAATGTCAGATTTCACCCATGGCAGGGTGTTGACTAATTATCCTAGAAGAAAAAAATAAAAGTTAGTGCAAGGCGGCAAAGTTTTTCACTTTTTATTTTTAAATCACTTACACATATGTGAAACCAGCAATTGGCCATCAACCAAATAATATACCCTATAGTCCTTTTTTCCTTTTAAAAATTAGAGCATCAGAAACATTACAATCTTGATGTATCATACATGCTAGTTCAAATAGCATAGGTCAGCAACAATTTAGTATTAATACAGTTGATCAGTATACATACTTATCCTTCCATTCTATTATCGTGTTTTTCTATATCAGTTAACTCAGTAACGAAACTTTTGGCAAACCAATAACTTTACAGTCCTACTCAATGGCAATATTCCTCTTTCTTAGCTGCACAACATCCTAGAGAAGTCAAATCCCAAATGTCGTGTCCTTGACACTTAACTTTACACTGGCCCTTCTGTTGTCCTATATGTTTTGTCTAGATGTTTTCAGGCAGATCAAAACTTTCTGAAGTTTCTGTTACATGGAGTTTTCCATTTATCAGACAATGCCAGCTAAGTATAAAGAAAATAAATTTCTTCTTACAGATTGAAAGCATGTATAAAATCAGAAGACATCTGTGGATGATGATAAATGATGCAAATTATATTTTGATTGTTCCCTGGAGAGCCATATAATGCTTTTTCTCATTTGGCTTTAATTTTTTTCCCATTTTCTTTATCCTTTTGCTGATCCATAGATGATATATAAATATATATTAATATTAATACTCATTTTTCAGAGAAACAAATATTAACAGTAACAACCAAAGCTGTTGAATCGCACTGTGAAAGATCTGATTTTGTAGAACGCAATGCTCCAGAAATTATTTTCTCTTAAACATTGTGTTTTCAACTTGAATACTCTATTTCTTACCAACGTGGTTAATCTTTTCCTATTTATGATGCTTTTGCTATCAATAACAAAACCATTACTTAAAAAAAAGTAGGCATGACATTTGGTAGCAATTATACCTCTGCCAAGAAATATGTCTCTGTATGTCATCTCCCTGATCTGCTGTGCGTAGCAGTTCTCCACTTTGTCATATTTTCATTTTCTCAGTGGGAAATGGACAGCAGTGACACTTTGCCAGTTTGGCCGAGACATTAAGAGTTTTTCCATGCTTCCACTTCTACTTGCACTCTGGTGATATGCAATGATATGCTTTCATTATCTGCTGCTCCGAGAATGGGGAAAAATGTGAACTGAGACTGGAAGCCTGCAGCCAAGATGAGCTGCAGTCTGACAGAGCTACCCTGGCCATGTGCAGTCTTGGAAGCCACCCACTTGTTGTAAATCACTGAGATTTGGAGTGTTTTGGTACACATGATAATTGTGACCATACGTGGCTAATACATGCCCTTAAAGCATGAAATTTTAAGTAGAAAATGGGCAGTTTCTCCTCATATGCAGCTATGAATTATATTACAATTTTTAAAAATAAAGTCATCCTCATAAACTAATCCATAATAAGGGTATTTGATTTGAAAGCCAATAATGTGTTTCATTCATAGGTATTAGTGTTTTAAACTCTATGTTCTTCCTCACCCAAAGGAACCTAAATCTATTAAGAGTAGAATATCGTTATATATGTGTATCTAAATTTGCAACAAAATAAATATCACAAATGTTGCTGTATGATTAATTTAAAAATATATAAACTTTAATCAATATATAATATATAAAATGTATATTATATATATGGGGGAACGTGGTATATAGTATTACAAAATCTCAGATTGTTTAATATTGAACAAATATAATGGATTTCAATAATTTTGTGAGGCACATTTTTTAAGATGCATGTAAATATTCACATACAAGAACATATTTTTTGTTGATCATTTTTAATATTGGATTTCAATATCATTACTTTCTATTTGAAGTACGTGTTTTAATATTATTCAATTTCTATATTTTCTCCATAGGCCTGGTTGAATTTTATCACGATTACATATGTGTGCATATGTATACATATACATATTTCAATCGTGTTAAAAAATTTGGCATGCGATTTACACTCTTATCAAGCAGTATTACTTTGACTAAAGAACCATGATTTTATATAGGATTATGGTGTTTCAAAATTAGAATTCATCTATTCATGTCTTCTGAAAAATGCAAATGTATCACCAAATCCCTGAAGTGTATCTCCAAATTGGGATCTTTTTTCTAAGACGTTAAACTAGAAATAAATTTGCAGTGGTTTTAGAAATATAAAATTTGCCATTTTGGGAGTGCTTTTACTATCTCTGAATACAAATGTTGTGTTCATAGGGGTAAATTTTTCATTTTATAATAAAAATTCAGGCTGTTACTTTAATAAATTAATTCTTCATAGGTTTAATTTGTTACAAATCTATCTTGTGTTGTTATACACAGAAACAAATGAACAAATCCTTAAATTTGAATGTATGACACATTGCCATTAAGAAAGTATTTCTTTTGCCTAGTCTCTTGGGAGTAGGCAGAAAAGCAATCATACATACTCATGTTGGTGACTTTAATAATATTTTGGCTTCCATGGGGAAAATCTATTTTTTTACTTTTGAGTAATGTGATCAGTAGCAATTCTGTACTTCAGATATCTAAGATGAAAGTCTGAGTCTTATGTACTGTAATAGAAAAAGCTTAGAAAATCTGTCTCATACTCTCAAACAGACAATCCACAGATAATCACAGTTCACTGTCAGAAATATTGCTTTAACCCACATTTTCCATATAATAACTCAGTACTATTGAAAATGATACTCTGCAGCAGTCAGGTCTCAAATGATTGTGGTCAGCTACAGAAAGGAAAGTGTCCAAATGTATTGTTAAAAACATAAAGTAAGGCCTTGGAAACTTAATGGTAAATGATTTTAACAAACCTATAAAATATCATTACAAATCAAGTTTAGCTATAATGGTGTGCATATAATGGCTGAGGTATTTTTAAAAGTATTTTTAGGGTAGTTTGTTTTCTATCAGAGAAGAAAAATGACAGAAATACAAGTGAGCTATAAAGATAAATTTGTTGGCATGTAGGCTGGTTCCACATTTTTGAGAGGGTGAGGGACAGAAGACTACAAATTGAGATCAGTGTATACTGCTTGAGTGATGGGTGCACCAAAACCTCACAAATAGCCACTAAAGAACTTACTAATGTGACCAAATACCACTTGTTCTCCAAAAATCTATAGAAACAAAAAAAATTTAAAAAATCATGCTTTGTGGAAACAAATGCTGACAAAATCCAATATGAAGTGACATAAAAGTGATCATTTAATGCTAAAAATGAGTCATTATGAGTTAGGACAGTAAATTATAAATTCATTATGATGTTTTTATATGAGTAAACGTTTTATTACAAAGTATGTTTTATATAGAACATATATAAATAAATATGACTAAAAGCGACTATTTTACTTTTTCTTACTGGATTGAAGTATTTCACTGAATGCACTGATATTCCAGATCTATTACACTGATAATTTTTAATTACAAATAATGTTTTCAAAAAAACAAAGCAAATGAGAAGAAAGAAGAGCAAAAAAATGAGGAACAAGAGGTGAAGGAACACAAGAAAACAATGGAGTGGGAGCAGGAATAGCAGGGATACAATTAGGAGGAGCAATATGCTGAGGAAAAGGTGACGGAGATTTAAATTTATAAACTTAACCTTTTCATAAGCAAGAGCAAAAGCATTATTGAGAAAGTATCCTGAATTGAACTGGCTGATTCCAGAGCCATGCATATGTGATGCAAACTGAAAGCAGTTTGCAGAAAAGGCTTAAAGAACTGAAGTATTTGCAATATTTATCTTTCTGTGTCTGGCTTATTTCACTTAGCATAATGTCCTCTAGTTCATCCATATCATCATATATGGAAGCATTTCTTTCCTTTTAAGGCTGAATAATATTTCATTGTGCATATATATACATATATAAAATATATTTGTCTTATAATTTATATTACATAATATACAATAATATATAATATATATAATATATAATATATTATATATGTTATTATATATGTTATGTATATTATTATATATTATATATGTTACATATAATACAATATAATAATATATACAATACATACTTACATTATTATGTTATATATTTTACATAATATATTATATATAATATATAATATTATATTATATAAATATTATATTATATATTATATAATTATAAATCACATATTACATAATTTATACGATATATAATATATTACATAATTTATATAATATATAATATATTACATATTTTATATTATATATGATATAATGTATATTATATATTACATTTAATATATATAATATATAATATATTAGGTATAATATATTATATATTATGTATAATATAATGTATAATACATTACATATGACATATATAATGTATATTATATATTATATTATATTATAAATATATATTATAATTATAGATTATATAGATTACAATATATGTATATATAATATATAATATATTACATACACAATATCATATATATACTATATATACACAACAATATATTATATCATATATGATAAATAATATAAGATATGATATATATCATATATGATATATTAATATATGTAAAAGTATAGATGCATATTACATGCATATGCATATATCTATATGTATATAGAACATCTATATCTCAAAACATATATACTGTATTTAACTCTATATATATAGATCATATGTCTTACATGATATATGTATTGATACTTTCTTTACATATTCATCAATTGACATTTAGATTGTTTCCATATCAAAATATGCTTGAAATATAGTATATTAGAACTGTCAAAAAAGACTTTTAATTTTAAAATAACTACTCTGTTAAAGACTCGAATGAAAAGCAGAGGCTTCATGAAAGCAGACTCGAATGAAAGCAGAGGCTTCATAAAAGATCAGGTATGCAATTTCAGCCAATATTCAGGAGTTTTAAGAAAAAATCACAAAGAAATGCTAGAAAGAAGATAGAATTAAAAATACATTAAGAGAAATGAATAATGTTTTTGACTGGCTCATGAGTATAATTAACACAGCTGAGAGAAGAATCAGTGAACTTGAAGACCAGCAATAGAAATGTTCAAACTGAGATGAACAGAGAAGTGTGAACATAAAATCAGAGGATCAAAGAATGTTAGGACAAAATCAAATGGTCTAACATGAACATAACTGTAATCCCAGAGGAAGAACAAGATAGGGAGCAGGATAAATATAAAGAAGTAATGGCTGAGAATTTCCTAAAATTAGTGACAAGCACCAAGCCACAGATCTGGGAAGACAAGAAATAAAGCAAGATGAATATCCAATGAAAATACACCTTGGCCTATCATATTTAAGCTATTGAAATCAAAGACAAAGAGAAAAAAACATGAAGGCAGACAGAGGAAGACAGACACCAAAGAGCAGTCACAGGAATAAGAATAATAATTACAGTTGAGTTTTTATCAGATTCCATGTAAGCAAGAAGACAAAGCAATGACCAAAATATTGGATCTATGCAAAGAAATGAAGAATACTATAAATAGAATAAATGAATAGAAAAAATTGCAATTACTTTAAAAGATAACAGCTTAAAGCAAAATATTAATAGTGTACCATGTGTTTATAGTATACACAGAATTGAAATCCATAACACTGGTGTGTGATACAACAGGGAAGATTTGATAATATATACTTATAAGTGTCATACATTACAAAGGAGGCATATAATATTATTTAAATATGGATGGATAGTATTAGAAATATGTGAAAAATATTGTAGCTCTATGAACAGCAATAAAATGTTTTTAAAACGGGCATAAATGTTAACTCAATAGAGGAAATTAAGTAGAATTTCAGAAATGTTCTAACAATTACAATCTACTGCTGCTACCATAATGATCCACTTATCCATTCAACTAAAGAGAAAAACAATCTAAAGACATAAACAGTAATTTTACAGAAGAAACAGAAATGTTCCATACAAATATAAATAAAAGTTAATAATATTACTTATCCAAAAAATGCAAATGTGCTACATGAAGGATTGGTAATAGTATTTAATAGTGGAAGTTCATACTACCCTTTGAAGGAGTATAAGCTGATACAACATTATTGGAAATGTTTGGCCTTATCATTTAATGCTAAACATATTTATGCCACATGTTACTAGGAATTCTACTTCTAGAGACAGCCCTAGGTGTTACTGGTTTACCAGGAGACACACACTTATTCAACAAAGTGCATAGCAACATGCTTTGTAACATAGAAACTTGGAAACAACCAAATGTCTATCAGAAGCCAACTGGTAAATCAATTTTAACATATTCACACACAAGAATAATAGGAAGCAGAGGAAGTCAACTTCAAACACATGCCCAAACTGGGAAGAAACTGAGTAACATCCTTCTTAATGAAATGAGCTGGTGATAGAAACATATATACAGACTAATACAGTTTATATGCAATTCAAAAATATTCCAAAGCAATTAGTATTTGGTTTTACTTGTGTTCTGTAATAATATAATAAAACCAAGGGAAATGCCAATACAATATTTAGTTTTTCAATACAGTAGAGGAGTGAGGAATATTTAAAAATCTGAAGAGGCAAAGAGAGGGTCTGCATCAAATTAGAAAAGAAAGAAAGAAAATGATAAAACAACCTATGTGCATTTTGTGTGTTGTCTCATATATATACATATAAATGTGTGTATGTACTTATATATGTGTATATTTTTAGTAGATTCTTAAAAACATATCCATTTTACAGTACTGTGGAAGGAAAAATATGTAAAGGATTTGAAGGATTGATGACCAGTCTTTCAAATTCCTGGGGCCTTATCTCACATTTTTTCTATTTGGATCAAAAGTTCTAAGAAGAAAACCATACTCTGAATATTTTATTTAAATTTGACAAGATTGTATTCATTGGTTTTCATGAATCAAATGAACTTATTTTGAGGTGTTTGTTTGTTTTGTTTTGTTTTGTTTTAGACGGAGTCTCGCTCCATCACCCAGGCCGGAGGTGATCTCAGCTCACTGTAACCTCCGCCTCCCAGGTTCAAGTGATTCTCCTGCCTCACCCTTCTGAGTAGCTAGGATTACAGGTGCCCACCACCACACCTGGCTAATTTTGTACTATATATTTTTAGTACAAATGTTGGTCAGGCTGGTCCCGAACTCCTGGCCTCCCAAAGTGCTGGGATTACAGGCGTCAGCCACTGGGCCTGGCTGCTATTTTGAGTTTTTGTATGCATGCACTAAGGAAGGTTTTTGATTGTCAAAATCAAAACTGTTAAAATAATATTCTATTTGGAAGTCATTAGAATGCTGATAACATAGAATATGTCTAAATTACTTGAGTATGTAAGATTTCATCTGAGCTTATCAATCTGACACTCAGTTGTACAGCAGTCAAAATTTACATACTTTCCAAAATATATAAAGACAAACATAAACTCAATCTTTTCATCTATTCAATCTGAAGGTTTTGCTCTGATGTATATGGGTTTTATTTTGAAATGTCACATTTCCTTAAATCACACAGAGCACCACATCTGCTAAACTCTCACATGTTCACTAGCCTTCTTCAAAAGTCAGTTTACTTTACTTCTAGCTGTGCAAATTTTCTCTCATCATTTTTCATTTTTAGTAGAGAGCCTACAGTGTATAATTTATTTGGCAATTAGCCAGTCTTTTCAGGGTTATAATTGTTCAATTCAAATGTATGTTCCATTTCATGTATGAGTATTGGAAGTGCTGTATATCAGTATATACTGATATTCGTTTAAGAAGCATCTGATATAATTCTCTTTCCCTATGTCTACACCACATGTTACAAACTAATCATTTACAGAAGAGCCAAAAGCTTCCTTGGCATAGAAAAAATTACTCGAGGTCAGTATTTTTGATGAGGAGATTGTGTCAGTTGTCGAAGATAAATGACCAGCATCTTAAAGAATTGTCAACATGTGATATGGTTTATTTCTTATAGCTAAGCAAAATATTTAAAGATTCGTTTCACACAAACTTCTTCTTTTGCTGAGGGTGACTGCTCCTGAACACATTCAAAAGGAGTCTGTGCAAACCTTTCAAGGAGTTTGGCTGTAGAAGAGAAGAGAGACAGAGAGAAAACTAGCTAAAAGGAAGACTTCTGTATATCTCTGTGTGTGTGTGTGTGTGTGTGTGTGTACATACACATACACATAAACATACACATATGTGATTGGGAGAGACTTAAGTATGTTTAAAATGACTTTAATAATCCAGTTGATATTAGAGAGAAAAGGCAATTGATGAGCATAACTCACACTCTTTTTTTTCTTTTTTTTTTGAATGGTCTAGGCATAATGCCTTTCTTACAGGGAGTGCAGTGTGGAAAGGGAGAAGTAAAAAAAAAAAAAAATGAGTAGCTTTACATGGAAGAAACTAAAGATAATGCCTCATTCAGCCCAGTATTCGAAGTTAACATAGACAGTGGAATCATGTGTGCCTTGATATGATGTGATAAAAATGGCACTTTGACTTTGAGATTTTCTTTCCCACACTAATCAGTTCAGTCAAATAATGAGAAAAACATGAGACAAATCTCAATTGAGGGATATTCTACATCTGATATGTACTCCTTAATGCTGTCAAAATAATCAGAAAAAAAAAGTCTGAAAAACTGTCACAACCATGAAGAGCCTAAGAGTCATGATAACTAAATGTAATGTGGTTTCTTAGATGGGATCCTAGAATTGAAAAGGCATATTAGGTAAAAACTGAGGAAATTTGAGTGAACTCTAATTTGAAGTTAAACACAAAGGAGGTATATAAATGTAAACAGGTTTGGGGTGAGTTGGAAGGATATTGAGGCAACTCCCAATTGAAATTGTATTGTTTTCCTTGTGAGATAAAAATAAAATCAACTACTAAAAATGAAAATGGAGTCCAAAAATTTAGGATAATACTGAATTTGAGAGAAAAAAAGCGCAAAATGTGATGGCACATTTATCGAAGAAAGAGAATAGTGAGGCTATTGTGGGATAATGTTAAGTTGTGTATCATGAAACTGGTGTGATCTGTTGTGGGAAATTATCTAACCATGCCAGGCTGTGGAGGAGCTTTTGACATGTGCTGGGGCTCATACAAGTTTTGATTTTGCCAGACGAGTGAGATAAAAATTTGTCATTTGGCAAGTATGTTAGTCAGGGCTTTCTAGAGAGACAGAACCAATACGAAGTCTGTATCCATCTATCTTTCTAGCTAGCTAGCTATACATATATTAGAGGAGATTTATTAGGGTAATTGTCTCAGAAGATTATAGAGGCTGAGAAGTTCCACAATAGGCCATTTGTAAATTGGCCAATCAAGAGCGCTAGAAGTGTGGCTCAATCCAAGTCCAAAAGCCTCAGAACTAGGGATGCCCATGGTGTAATTCTCTGTCAGAGGCAGAAGACCTGAGAATCTTGGGAGCTGCTGTTGGTGCAATTCCCAGAGTCCAAAGGCCAGAGAACCTGGAGTTCTCATGTCCAAGGGCAGGAGTAAAACGGTGTCCAAGCTGCAGGAGAGAGAGAGAGCCTTCTTGTTCCATTTGGGCCCCTAGTTGATTGGATGGTGCCTGAGCACATTGAGGTCAGATCTTCCCCACTTAGTCCACTAACTCACACATGAATCACCTAGAACAACCTTAACCATTCCCCCAAAATAATGTCTTACCAACTAAGTGTCTCTTAATCCAGTTAAGTCAGCAACTAAAATTAACCATCACAGCAAAAGTAATATTAAAATGATGAAACCTGGATAAAAAAGGAATATTATTAGCATAATATATCAAATTACCATCAATATATATCACATGAATTTGTTCTCCTAATTTCAATGAATATGATTGTCTACTTTTCTAAACACTCATCGGTAATATTTTATGTTTTTATTTTTGAGAATTTAGTAATCAATAATGCATACCTTAATCCTTAGATTTGCATGATCACAGTTACTATTATAAAACGTATCATGTTTCCATCTGCTCCACAGTGAACCAGCACCTCATTTTTCAACATCTAAAGAGATAATTAAGTTTCAATAGACTGGGTAACTTATAAAGAAAAAGAGGTTTAATTGACTCACAGTTCCATATGGCTGGGGAGGACTCAACGATCATGGTGGAAGGCGAATGAGTAGCAAAGTCACATCTTACATGGCAGCAAGCAAGAGAGCATGCGCAGGGGAGCTTCCCATCATAAAACCATCAGATCTCATGAAACTTATTCACTATCATGAGAACAGCATGGGAAAGACCCACCTCCATGATTCATTTAGCTCCCAACAGTTCCCTCCCATGACACGTCGGAATTATTACAATTCAAGGTGAGAGTTAGGTGGGGACTAGGAGCCAAACAATATCAATCTCATATATATTTCATGTTAATCATAACTTCAAATTTGAGAGGTTATATATTCAGTCAAGCCTTCCTCAATCAAATCCATTTGTAGTAGAATAAACATTATTTGATGTGTTTTTGGAATATGGTTATCACTCTTAGTTTAAAGCACAGATACAGACTTTTAGTTATTCATAAGTTTCTATCTTTCTAGAAGATGTCACAATATAGCATTCAAGTTATGACCTGTGTTATGAGATGTAACTATGGGAAAGCAGGGGACAAAAATTACCAAATTTGTATGACACTATTTATCACAATTAATTTAAAATTTATTTGGCAGGTATAATGTAAAACTAAACACATTAATAAGTTAAAAATAATTGATGAGAATACATTTTCATACCCAGGGGACACTATGTCTGTCAATGGCATATTAAATCCCAAGTATTTTACCTAGAAACATGTTTCTGAGCCGGTGAGCCATAGACCTTGTGATCATGTCAAGAAATTGTATGATTTAAATTCTATGATTCTATAAAACCACTGAGATAATTGATATGAAAATATTTTAAAATATGAGTATAATTCACAGGAGTTTCAGGAGAAATGACAAATATAAAACAAGATTGTATTCGATGGAAGAGATTCATATTGCTCTTGTTGAAGATTATTATGAGAAAACTTTTAAAACTGACACATAACATTTGGACATATTTATGGGGTACATATAGTATTGTGTTATATGCATAGAATGTCTGATGATCAAGTCAGTGCA
Organism: Symphalangus syndactylus; assembly: GCF_028878055.3. Classification (NCBI taxonomy): domain Eukaryota; kingdom Metazoa; phylum Chordata; class Mammalia; order Primates; family Hylobatidae; genus Symphalangus; species Symphalangus syndactylus. Next base: position 115,446,782 of record NC_072428.2, read on the forward strand.
TTCAGGAATCAATCATCAGGATCATTTATTATATCTATGTATTGATAACATTTCAATTCCTCACTTCTAGTTACTTAGAAATGTATAGTATATTTTAGTTAATTATAGTCACACTACTCTATCAAATACTGGAACTTATTTCCTCTATCTAAGCATATTATTTGTGCCCATTAACCACCCTCTCTTTATTCTCACCCTATACAGCCATATTCTTCCCAGCCTCTGGTAACTATCATTCCATTATTAACCTCCATGAGATAGCCTTTCAAGCTCTCACTTAAAAGAGAACTGCTAAGAAAAAGAAATGTTAATAATGATGAGTGACATCTTGCATTTCTTGATGTGATACTGAATATTGTTAATATGGTAATTTTTGAAAATAAATAACAGAGTTAATAAAATACTGATAATATTTTTTGAGGGAAAGTTTGTAAAAATCATGATTTTTATATGAAATTCATCTGGAAATGCATAAGCATAACATCTTTTTATATTATACAGACATGAAAACAATATAAATTTTTTAAATATATTGCTAATTTAAGATAACCTATATATATAAATATATATTGCAAATCTAGGAAAATCAAAATAATGGGATTTTTATAAACAGAGGATAAAATTGAATCAACAATATATTTTAAAGAAAAGAATGTAGCATTATGCTGAAAGGATAAGTTATTCAAAAAATGATGGCAAGAATTAGGAAGTTATATATTTGATTAAAATCATCACCAAAATAATATTTAAATGGATTTAAATTTACATAGTATAGGTTTCCCTGTGTTGAATCATTTTATACTATTTAGGGTGAGGGATGCGTCATCAGAGGTGATTAGGAGGTAATTAAAACATCAACTTTTATAATGTATCAATGTTCTTTGAGGCATGAGTAATCACCAATAAAAAACAAAAAGAGATTCGAAAGTTTCTACCAAACTAGTTATCTCAGGCCATTGAAACTGAAGGTGTTTTGCCCATTTAAAATTCAAACTCGCTGAGAAACTATTAGTAGGCTTGTTACCACTTGCTCTATTTTTATAGTGTTATTATTTTCTCTATTTCTTTTTTTATTATTATACTTTAAGTTTTAGGGTACATGTGCACAATGTGCAGGTTTGTTACATATGTATACATGTGCCATGTTGGTGTGCTGCACCCATTAACTCGTCATTTAGCATTAGTTATATCTCCTAATGCTATCCCTCCCCCCTCCCCCCAACCCACAACAGTCCCCAGAGTGTGATGTTCCCCTTCCTGTGTCCATGTGTTCTCATTGTTCAATTACCACCTATGAGTGAGAACATGCGGTGTTTGGTTTTTTGTCCTTGCGATAGTTTACTGAGAATGATGATTTCCAGTTTCATCCATGTCCCTACAAAGGACATGAACTCATCATTTTTATGGCTGCATAGTATTCCATGGTGTATATGTGCCACATTTTCTTAATCCAGTCTATCCTTGTTGGACATTTGGGTTGGCTCCAAGTCTTTGCTATTGTGAATAGTGCCGCAATAAACATATGTGTGCATGTGTCTTTATAGCAGCATGATTTATAGTCCTTTGGATACATACCCAGTAATGGGATGGCTGGGTCAAATGATATTTCTAGTTCTAGATCCCTGAGGAATCGCCACACTGACTTCCACAATAGTTGAACTAGTTTACAGTCCCACCAACAGTGTAAAAGTGTTCCTATTTCTCCACATCCTCTCCAGCACCTGTTGTTTCCTGACTTTTTAATGATGGCCATTCTAACTGGTGTGAGATGGTGTCTCATTGCGGTTTTGATTTACATTTCCCTGATGACCAGTGATGATGAGCATTTATGCATGTGTTTTTTGGCTGCATAAATGTCTTCTTTTGAGAAGTGTCTGTTCATGTCCTTTGCCCACTTTTTGATGGGGTTGTTTGTTTTGTTCTTGTAAATTTGTTTGAGTTCATTGTAGATTCTGGATATTAGCCCTTTGTCAGATGAGTAGGTTGCGAAAATTTTCTCCCATTTTGTAGGTTGCCTGTTATTTTCTCTATTTCTTGCATAACCTTTCCTCTTTTTAAAAAGTCATGGGTTGATTCTTTCAATTTATATGATGATGTTGAAGAAAATATACTATGAAAATATATTTTAAATTAAGATTAGCAAAAAATAAAATGTGTGTCTATGAAATTAAAATTAAAATGCATGTTCTTAATATGATTCTGTGTTCTGCTATCACACAAATATAAAATATATTTGAAAGTATGTGCAAAATACAAAATTTATCCTGGAAAGAATAAAGGAGATTACCAAACTTATACATAACAGGTAGCTATATAGAAGTATATGCCTAAACATCAGCTTTATATATGACTCATAATGAAATCCACTTTTGTTGGTCTTTTGCACTTCTACAGATTTTTATAAGATGTAAATCATAAATGAGACAAAAATTAAAATGCTCATTTTTCTAATATTTTCATAAGATTTTCCCTATCTAGATTTTCTAAATTTATAAATGCCATGAAAAGAAGAATCACAAGCAAAAATAAAATAACAAATCTTAAACATAAAAGATAAATCTTAGCTAAATTAAATAAAACTCTTACTGAATTATTACAAAAGTAAATTCCATTGATATGTGAAGCCAAACACAACCAAGCATCTAAAATCTTGCATAACTGGACAAAATCCAAGAGTATAATGTTCTGCCATGTTTATACAACTGCATTAAATAAGACAATAATAAAATATTCAACCACATCAGTTTTCAAGAGCTAGCTACAGTTGTCATACAACTGGTTGGTTATAAAATCAACACATAAACCTAATATTTAAAACCGATAAGTAAACACATACATTGTACCATCTTGTCTTCATAATTTTAAAGTTTTTGAAATTATTAAAAAGTATTATTGAAGAACTAAAATACCCAAGCCTTTCATATGAAGTGCCAGTTTAGAATACTAAAGAAATAACAAAATGTTATACATTCTCTGCAGCTTTTTAAAGAAAAACACGGAAACATACAGAGAAATAAATATAATTTAGCATATTATTGTTATGAATAGTTTCCTATTTTATTATGGAATACACTTCTAGAAACATGTGTTTAATTGTCATTCTCTGATGTGCTAGACTCTGTACTAAGCGGGACAGATCTACAGATGAGCAAGACAGGTCCAATATGTGTCTGGCTTCTCCTCATTTTAGAATCTATAAAGCGGGATTAACAGATGCTGAAGGCAATGATCCCTGTTATTGCCTCGATAATATATGCCAAAAATGATAAATTTGCTATGTAAAATTCAGCATGATCCAGTTATTCTTTCTTTCACTGCCATTTTTTTACTGTACTTCTGCATTCTATCCTAGAAATTTCAATCTAGAAATTTGCTTAGGTTTTTTATTTTAATAGTACATATTGATTAGAATATAGTGTGTATAAGCACAAGAATATTCATTCTTTAATGATCTAACAACTTTGTTACCTTAAAAAAATAGAGTCCACTTTAAGAGTCAAAAGTAATCTCACTGGTGCCTGGTCCATATAAAGTTACATAATTTAGCCTACCTACTCACCAATTTTCTCCTCAGAAACAGAAAGAGGTTAAAAAAAGTTCCTTCTCAGAAGACAAGGGTGCAGCTCATATATAAATACACTTGAGGGTGACAGAAGGATTATCGTCTTCACTTCAAATTGTCATTACAACCGAATGCCTAACAGAGAGTCCTGCAAAGCTACATTCTGAGGATAAAGTAAAAACAATCACAACCAGATATGCAATCGAAGCAAGCAAGCAAATAAGCAAGAGAGAAAGGAAATTGTGAAACTTTCTAGATAAATGTCCTATTTATCTGAAAACGTATCAGTTACAATACTACTGTGACAAATTTCTTTTGTTGCTTGTCTTCTGGTCAGAAGTTAATTCAGTCACTGCTGACTGTTTCGTTCTCTACTGATACGTTTGCCATCCCTTCTCTCTTTTTCAATTTTCCTGTGTATATTAGAATAGAATAGAATATTGGTTTGCTAGGTAGTACAATGAGCTCCCCAGAAGGAAGGTAATGTATTACTTTGACTAACACATAACTAAGTGATGTAATGATTTGTCATGAGGCAATGAACTTATCAGTGGAGTGTTAGAAACAATTTTAATGGCATAAAAATTTTGAATATTTCTTGTATTCATGATTGAAGCTAAATAAATGGATGGTTTCTAAGTTTGGCATGTTGCCAGAAACTTATATTGGGATAGAATTACCTAGTCAAACTTAATCATCACATCAGTATATTCATGACTAACAACAATTCAAATTTAGAGACTTTGCATACTTTCAGAGATGGTGCCACGGCTCATCAGTCTATGTTGTAGAGTATTAGTGGCTCCTAGTCATGATGAATTGCTCTTTTGTGAAAAACTGAGGAGTCAGTGGGAGAGTGTGTGGAATAATTTATTCTCTTATGAAATCAGCTAAGGACAGAATCAATATGGAAACGAACTTCAGTATTATAAAAATAACACGTTTTCCCCTCACATTTTATAAAGTGTCATAATACAGTGTTATAATGTGGTATCTATTTACAAAAATATACATCTAAAGTTACGCAAGTTAGATTTAAGTAATTCAAAGCTGAGAAATATCCATTTCCAAAATAACTTGTGAATATAAACCAGTTTTTTTGTTTTGTTTTGTTTTGATTTGTTTTGAAGAATGTGGGCCTAAGCACCACCAGGTCATAGCCGCCATTCAGATATATCAGAGTTAATGAAATAATCATTCTTTCAGAGGCATTTATATAAAGGTATTCTATGAAAGTTGCTTACTCAGGATTTTTAAAAACTCAGTATTAATGGAGACATTTTCCTTGGTGACAAAGACAAAAATGACTAAATTTCAGCTCAGGTGTTATCTTCCCTAGAAAGCAATTTTTTTATGTCCCTGTCAGTATTAGGTGGTGCTTCCGTAAACCACTCTGCATTTATCTACATAAAAGTTAATATTTAACTGTAATCATCTGATCAATTTTGTTCTCTTTTTTGATAATGGACAAGATGGTGTTTTACAACTTCAAATCTCTAGGACATGACACAGAGTAGTTTAGTAAATGTTAATTGAATAAATTGAAGGCATGATCCATATCTTTAAAATTTAATGTGGGAAAGCCACAAATAGGACTAGGCTCAGTGTGAGATAGAGAATTATATAAAAAGTAGTAGGAGCATAGAGGAAGGATGGACTTAATTGGGTGAGAGGCGATGAGGTGTGCAGATGCATCTTAAAGAAGATTGAAGCTCCTATTTAATAAATTTAATTTTCTTGAGGGTAAAAGGGGAGAAGAGGACAGAAGAAGGGCAAATCCTGAAAGCGTTTGATAAACATTAGAAATTGGTTGTGTGTAGCTCAATATAGAATATGAGGAGAGTGGAAAAGGAGATATGATAATTCAGCATAAGCTTCCTAGTGACAAAAAATAGTGAAGATTTTTTTTATACCTTGGTATACAAAAGTTTGCACTTAACGAAAAGGCAGAAGACAGTTGTTGAAGAATTTTAAAGGGCATATGGGTGAGTTATTATAATAGCATTTGGGAATGCTAACTTTGCTAAAGTACTGAGATTGGACAGAACATACTAATTGATGAGAAGGCTGTTTTGATTCTTAAGCAAGAGATTTGGAAGATCTGCATTTAAGGCAGTATACAGGACCAGCAGCAGCATATTTGTGAATGTATCTAGGTTTGGAGATTAGATGAGCAAGTATGACAAAGTTTGAAGCTAATTTCAAATAATGGTTAAAGTTGTGGAATTTCTTTCGCTGAGATAATAAGCAAAGAATATGCATTCATGAAACTTATAGTACGAGTTTGTAAGACAGTTGATAACAAAAACGAGATAATTAAAGTTATATTTTTTATCCTGATCTTTTCTTCTGACAGTGATAAAATGTTGCAAACGCTTATTCTTGCATATTAAAGACAAGTGGTTTTATGCAACAGAGTATCATTTATGATAGTTTCTTTTCCTATGCTACATGTTACAAAGTTAATGCGTGATCAATTTGCATTTAACATCGATTAGATCACTGTTTGAATATGACATAATTATTTCAATCTCTTCTTTGTCGTATATTTCTGAGCTGTTATGTACTTCTTGTCCACTTGTGAAGTATTACAGAGGGTATTCAGCTCCTGGGGATAATTTTCTCAATAGCTGACGAAAATATTTTATTTAAATTAATTTAGTTATTGGTTTAGTTCTCTCAAAACAACTGCCCTGAAATGTAGTTGAATAGAAATGTGTCCAGTGGTATTGGCATGCACAGAGATGAAACAACATGGAGATAGTCATAAATATGAAGCAATGCACACTAAAAACTTTTTTATTTTTGAAACTAATTGGACAGAACAAGGAAATTTACTTAATCCACTTAACGTATTTTGTAAACATAAAAATTTACTAACCATCATAACATTCCTCTTTCTCTGTCCCTATCTCCTTCTCTTTCATACACAAACACATCGAATCTTACAGAACAGGAGGAGTTAGCCAGGTTCAAGGAAGTGGATCGATTGAAGAGCACTGTAGGCAGAAAGAGAGAGCAAAATGAGTAATTTCTCTGATATTAGAAGAAGCATTGCACACACATTGGGGTAACTGCAACTAAATTTTAAATTGTGAAAAAGAGTGAGAGACTAAGCTACAAGGGGACTTGTTAGTAATATTAAGGAAATTGGCCCAAGGGAAATAGGCATTAGGAGAATAAATAATCATTATAGAGTTTTAAACAGGGAATGATACGATCTTAATTGTGCTTTAAAGAGATAATTTGAGCTCTATTCTGCAGTGAGTATTTCTAGAGGTAGAAAGATTTGGTTGGAAGCTAAATTCAGAAAGACATTATGTTGAATCTAAACTGAGTGACTTTTATAGTGGATAAAATTGAATTGTTTTGAAAGTTATGAAGAAAATAAAATCAACAAGTCTAGCAAATTGATTTGAGGTTGAAAATGAGAAAAGTAATATGCTCTGAATTTTTAGCAAATGCAATTGGTGATTTTTCACCTTCGTTATTTAATGAGAGATAATGCAAAGGAGAAAGGAGTTTAGAGGGAGTGTTAGAGTGGAAAGTTGTTTTAGCTTAGGAAATATTGATTGTTCAGTTTTCATTGCACTGCTGAGTGAAAATGTCTGGAATTCTTCGTGTCATATATAGCTCTAGATCCCTATTCCATCCTCAATATCTTAAATAAATCTATTGAGAAATTTGATATTTTCAGAAAATAAATTTTCTACATGCTACTACCACCCTCTATAACTACAACCACTAATTTCTTCTGTCTCCAAGAATGAAATGTTCATGTGTTAGTATCTATTTCTCACTCAGTGTTTTGGATTTCTTCTGGGATAATGTTTTCTGCATTTACAATTTGTCTCTCCTCTGGTCTTTGTTTTTATCTTTTATCACTGTTCTTGTTGCTCCTATGTTCAAGAAAAATAAGAAAAGTCAAACTAAAGCTTTTGTCTAAGGGTAATACAATTTTGTCTTTCTCCTACTTTTCATGACATTATTTACCATATGCTGCTAACATAGACTTACCTAGTTCATTTCTTAACTCTTAATAGTTCCCCTTCCTATTCTGCAACTAGGCTGCATCTGCTCTTAGGAAGTTCATCAATTCCTTTCACATAAAATATCTAACATACTGGTAAAATGTGTCTTAGTTTAGCCCTTCTCTACAGCTACAAACAACTACAAAATACAGAAATATGACTGTTTTAACTTATTTTTTTGTCAACTCATTTTACTCAGTTTCTGGCCACTAAATACCCACACCAGAATAATAGCAGATACTTCTTTATTCTCCCATTTTCTCTGCTCATAATTGAATCATTTCAGCCCAAATTTTTCTCTAGTACCTTGGATTTCTGCTGGCCCTAAAAAAGCTATTCCTTTCCTTTTGCTTTCTATGTTCTATATCCATCACAATGACGATCTAATAATCATGCAGCTCTCTTTAAGTTATTTGATGCTTATGTTTAGCAGTCTGTTTTTATATTTCTTAGTAACAGTATATGTGTTTATATATGTGAATAAGTACATATGCATATACACATATGGAACTATCTTACAATATTTATTCAGTATATCTAAAATAGTTTTCCATGGCCATTTATTAAAGCTCTGTGCCAGGAAGCATGACACTTACATACATCACCTTACTTATAGTTGTTGTTATTACTATCTATCCCCATTACAGAATAAGAAAATTTAAATTGACAAGAGAAAAGATAAAAAACTTGCCAATGACCATATACACAGAAATCAGACAGATCAAGATTTAATCAAAGATTACATGATTTAATGCCTGTTCTTTTGAGCATTACTGTCTCATCCAAGGAAAAAAAATTAATTAGTATCATAGTCTAATAATGAAATTTTATAATTTCCCATAGAAAATTTTCAGAAAGAATGTTGAATATATTTATTAAGTTTCAGGATATTTTTAACTGAAGTATATGTAAATTTTATTCTTTCATCCAAAACAGCAGTTGTCCAAATTTTGGGAGGATGCATCATTTTTTTTTTGGCTTTCATAAACATTATCTACTAGATTTAATTTTCCAATATTTACATTTTTCTTCCTTTAACTATAGGTTTTCTTTTTCCCTAAAGTATCCTCAAACTAATATCTTAATCATATCTCAGGTTAGGAACTTCTTAGGATTATCATTTACAGTAGTTAAACATGATTAGTAAGAAAAAATGCTAACCAAATAAAAGGAGAATATGTTAGACTTCTTTCTTCTACTCTCAGGTGACACTACAAGTTTTATTTGGCCCAGCTTTTTGTGTTAGTAATACTTTCAAAATCTTATTTATCTTTTGAGCTTCAACATAGGAACTTTAGATTATATTTTTCAAAGCGAAATTGGTGTTTTTTGCCGGCAAATCAAAAATATGATATGATCACTCATTTATCTATTATAGATGCCAATGTTGTTATTTAATTTGTTTTCGTTCAGTGCTATAAAGTGAGTGGCTCAGTTCTCATTATTTAGTGATCCTGAAGAAATTCTCCTAGATTTATTTCTTTTTAATTTATATAGCAGTTGTCTTATAATAATTCTTACATCTTTTCATAATGTAAATTACTCTTATCCTAAGTAGAAAGACTAAATGATGAACCAATAAAAAATAATGACTACAATAACTTTCAAGACATAGTCAGAATAATAAGATATAAAAAGAAACAACGAGGTAAAAAGCAGAGGGACAAAATTAAGGTATTAGTTTTCTTTTTGCTTGTTTATTTCTAAAATAGGATAGATAAAAACTATTCTAGAAATCAAAGAGTAAAATGTTCTCTTTTATATGTAATAAGTCTATAAAAATCAAACTTATACTGTAAATATGGAAAAAAATATTTTGGCATCTTAAAAATGTCTAGAATTCTTTATACTCAGTTTACACATAAATATATCTTAAAGTAACACGTAAAGTAAAATCACTAAATAACATATAATTTGGGGGGATTATTGACAGATGTTAAATTTATTGCATTTGTAGACTCGAGAATGTCAAATGCTGTTTTAAATACTAAACATAAAATAAACAAATGTGAAAGTGAAGTAGATAACTTTTTAGGAATTCATGAACTCTGGATCCAGATTTGTCCTAGTCATACATACCCTTCTCCAGGGAGAAACAGCAGATGAAAACATGATATATCAAATGGTAGCAAAATAACATTTTATTATTAGCTCGAACCTTAACTAACTAGTTTGGACCACTTGGATTCATTTTCTTTCCCTAATTAATGACATAAGAAAGGTGAGTTGATTTTAGCTGTTGTCAGGAGGCCTCTGTTCCTCATACTTTGGATCTCCCCAAAGGGCTTCTTGGGTGTTTTCTTGACATGGTAGCTGGTTTCCCCAGAGTGCATGATCTAAGAGCACAAGGTATGAGCTGCAGCACTTTTTATGATATAGTCTTAGAAATCAAGTTTTGTTGTAATCACAGCATTTTATTGAATCTGTCAACTCTATTCAATGCTGATGGAAACTATACAGTGGTATAAATACCAGAAAGTGGGAAATTTGGAGAGCCATCTTGGAGGCTGTCTGCCAGAGAGTACATACTTACAGATTCTAAATTACATACTTGGGAACAAGTAGTGTTGCAGCTCTTTTACTCCCGTAGTTTGATGAGTTCCAAGTTCTTGTCCCGTGACCAAGAAGAATGATGTATGCAGACACCAGAGAGTGAGTAAGGCAGAGTAGAATTTATGGCGTGACAGAAAAGCTCTCAACAGCAGCAAGAGGGGACCTGAGGGTGGGTTGCCAGCCACGAGGCTTAGTCTAGGGTTTTTTATGAGCTTGAAATGGAGAAGTGTGTGCTGATTGGTCCATAGGTATGCTTGAAAAAGCACCATTCACAAACAAGCATGTTAGTGTAGAGGACAAACTGGGGAAAGGTAGCTTTAGGTAAAACAGGTGAAGGATAAGGGCCAATCAGGAGAGAATGCACCAAACAGGAACAGGGGCTCTCAATCTGGTCCGTGAATTTATCAGGAACTTGTAGCTTGGTTTTCAGGCTTTAGACTCTCCTTGGCTCGAAGGTTGAATTACACCAAGGACCCATCCCTGTTTACCTAGGAATTTACCTGCCTCCTATCGCTTTCAGTAGCCTGTTTTGTGAATCTCTAATTTTCACTCATAATTTTATGTGGTATTTATTTCTTCTCTAAAACTAAAGATGAGGTCTTAATAATTATTTCAAATAATTATACTTCTAGTTTTATTCCATCAAATGAATAACACTTATAATTAATATTATTCTTAATTCTCCTGTTGTTACCAATAAACTTTAAAATAATATACCAATACTTCTATGTTTTTCTAACATTGTTCTCTTGAACAATATTTTCATCTAAATAATAGTAAGAGCAGTGCTACATTTATATTGTAAACTACTTTCAAACCTGTGTCTTATATTACCTACACCTTTATACTTTAAAAGTTGATGTCATTTATCTTCTAATCTAAGAGTCACACACCAAGATATTTCCGTTCTGTCTTTAGGTTAAGTCAATTTTTGCAAGCAACAAATGGCATTTACATTATGACGACCATACAAAAATTATTCAAGTAACACACATTCTTCTCTGTGGCCAATGCCTCTAATCAAGGGGTACTCTAAGTAGAATTTGCATAGAATTTCAAATAGATTCACATTTCTTGACATTCTTGATTCACATTTCTTGTTAAAAATGACACATTTTCATTTTCTTCCTATTTGGCCTAAGGTTCTCTTATAGCACTCCTCCTTCCATTCCCCTGCCCACTATCGAGTTTTCGAATTGTCTTTTTTTTATTGAATAATAAGCCCACATATCCTGAAGTCATGCTATTGATGTGCAAAACTCTACCCTTTCATCCTAGATTACCTTGGTTATCCCTACTCTACAAAAGGCCTTCATTTTCTGGTTATTTGCACTGGTTACTCTCATGACCTTCTGCAGAATGATCAATCTGGGACATGTTATCCCTACTTTCCTGAGTTGGTTTCTCTGTTTACTGAATTTTGCTCTAACTCTTACGTTGTTTACTGACCTTTTTTTTTTAGTTCTCCTCAAATAATTCCTAAATTAAGTTGTAAAAAGTAATTTAAAGTGGATTGTTTTTATTATGTTATTACATATCAATAATAATTTGTCTAGTTTCAAATCATTTTTCCCAAAATACTGTAGGATTATGGTGTTCCATATTCATTCTTGCTGATGACAAGTCTGAGGGTTACTCTGGCTATAATTTTATTTTAAACTATGTGAACTTAATTTTAATTATTTTGGATAATTACTTTTTATATTTAAATTGTTTATTTAAAAAATTATAATTAGTTATTTTAGCTAAAAGAAATAAAAGGTAGTCACTTCTCATCTTAATTTGCATATGATATTTTAAGACTTTTTAAGATTATTTATTTATTTATTTTTCCTGCTTTTTGTTTTTTGAATTTCCTGGATTTGTGGTTTGGTTGTTTGTCATTAATTTTTTAGAGTTCTGGGTCATTATTACTTCAAATCTTTTTTTAAAATTTATTTATTGTACTTTAAGTTTTAGGGTGCATGTGCACAATGTGCAGATTTGTTACATGTGTATCCATGTGCCATGTTGGTGTGCTGCACCCATTAACTCGTCATTTAGCATTAGGTGTATCTCCTAATGCTATCCGTCCCCCCTCCCCCCACCCCACAACAGTCCCCGGTGGGTGATGTTCCCCTTCCTGTGTCCATGTGTTCTCATTGTTCAATTCTCACCTATGAGTGAGAACATGCAGTGTTTGGTTTTTTGACCTTGCAATAGTTTACTGAGAATGATGATTTCCAGTTTCATCCATATCCCTACAAAGGACATGAACTCATCCTTTTTTATGGCTGCATAGTGTCCCATGGTGTATATGTGCCACATTTTCTTAATCCAGTCTATCATTGTTGGACATTTGGGTTGGTTCCAAGTCTTTGCTATTGTGAATAGTGCTGCGATAAACATACGTGTGCATGTGTCTTTATAGCAGCATGATTTATACTCTTTTGGGTATATACCCAGTAATGGGATGGCTGGGTCAAATGGTATTTCTAGTTCTAGATCCCTGAGGAATCACCACACTGACTTCCACAATGGCTTATTATTCAATAAAAAAAAAGACAATTCGAAAACTCGATAGTGGTCAGGGGAATGGAAGGAGGAGTGCTATAAGAGAACCTTAGGCCAACAGTGTAAAAGTGTTCCTGTTTCTCCACATCCTCTCCAGTACCTGTTGTTTCCTGACTTTTTAATGATGTTCATTCTAACTGGTGTGAGATGGTATCTCATTGTGGTTTTGATTTGCATTTCTCTGATGGCCAGTGATGATGAGCATTTTTTCATGTGTTTTTTGGCTGCATAAATGTCTTCTTTTGAGAAGTGTCTGTTCATGTCCTTCGCCCACATTTTGATGGGATCATTTGTTTTATTCTTGTAAATTTGTTTGAGTTCATTGTAGATTCTGGATATTAGCCCTTTGTCAGATGAGTAGGTTGCGAAAATTTTCTTCTAACTTGTAGGTTGCCTGTTTACTCTGATGGTAGTTTCTTTTGCTGTGCAGAAGCTCTTCAGTTTAAATAGATCTCATTCGTCAATGTTGGTTTTTGTTGCCATTGCTTTTGGTGTTTTAGACATGAAGTCCTTGCCCATGCCTATGTTCTGAATGGTATTGCCTAGGATTTCTTCTAGGGTTTTTATGCTTTTAGGTCTAACATGTAAGTCTTTAATCTATCTTGAATTAATTTTTGTATAAGGTGTAAGGAAGGGATCCAGTTTCAGCTTTCTACATATTGCTAGCCAGTTTTCCCAGCACCATTTATGAAATAGGGAATCCTTTCCCCATTGATTTTTTTTGTCAGGTTTGTCAAAGATCAGATAGTTGTAGATATGCGGCATTATTTCTGAGGGCTCTGTTCTGTTCCATTGATCTATGTCTCTGTTGTGGTACCAGTACCATGCTGTTTTGCTTATTGTAGCCTTGTAGTATAGTTTGAAGTCAGGTAACATGATGCCTCCGGCTTTGTTCTTTTGGGTTAGGATTGACTTGGCGATGCCGGCTCTTTTTTGGTTCCATATGAACTTTAAAGTAGTTTTTTCCAATTCTGTGATGAAAGACATTGGTAGCTTGATGGGGATGGCATTGAATCTATAAATTACCTTGGGCTGTATGGCCATTTTCATGATATTGATTCTTCCAACCCATGAGCATGCAATGTTCTTCCATTTGTTTGTATCTTCTTTTATTTCATTGAGCAGTGGTTTGTAGTTCTCCTTGAAGAGTTCCTTCACATCCCTTGTAAGTTGGATTCCTAGGTATTTTATTCACTTTTAAGCAATTGTGAATGGTAGTTCACTCATGGTTTGGCTCTCTGTTGGTCTGTTATTGGTGTATAAGAATGCTTGTGATTTTTGTACATTGATTTTGCATCCTGAGACTTTGCTGAAGTTGCTTATCAGCTGAAGGAGATTTTGGGCCGAGACAATGGGGTTTTCTAGATATACAATCATGTCATCTGCAAACAGGCACAATTTGACTTCCTCCTTTCCTAATTGAATACCCTTTATTTCCTTCTCCTGCCTGATTGCCCTGGCCAGAACTTCCAACACTATGTTGAATAGGAGTGGTGAGAGAGGGCATTCCTGTCTTGTGCCAGTTTTCAAAGGGAATGCTTCCAGTTTTTGCCCATTCAGTATGATATTGGCTGTGGGTTTGTCATAGATAGCTCCTATGATTTTGAGATATGTCACATCAATACCTAATTTATTGAGAGTTTTTGACATGAAGCGTTGTTGAATTTTGTCAAATTTTCTGCATCTATTGAGATAATCATGTGGTTTTTATCTTTGATTCTGCTTATATGCTGGATTACAATTATTAATTTGCGTATGTTGAACCAGCCTTGCATCCCAGGGATGAAGCCCACTTGATCATGGTGGATAAGCTTTTGGATGTGCTGCTGGATTCGGTTTGCCAGTATTTTATTGAGGATTTTTGCATCAATGTTCATCAAGGATATTGGTGTAAAATTCTCTTTTTTGGTTGTGTCTCTGCCTGGCTTTGGTATCAGGATGATGTGGCCTCATAAAATGAGTTAGGGAGGATTCTCTCTTTTTCTATTTATTGGAATAGTTTCAGATGGAATGGTACCAGTTCCTGCTTGTACCTCTGGTAGAATTCAGCTGTGAATCCATCTGGTCCTGGACTCTTTTTGGTTGGTAAGCTATTGATTATTGCCACAATTTCAGAGCCTGTTATTGGTCTATTCAGGGAATCAACTTCTTCCTGGTTTAGTCTTGGGAGGGTGTATGTGTCGAGGAATTTATCCATTTCTTCTAGATTTTCTAGTTTATTTACGTAGAGGTGTTTGTAGTATTCTCTGATGGTAGATTGTATTTCTGTGGGATCGGTGGTGATATCCCCATTAACATTTTTTATTGCATCTATTTGATTCTTCTCTCTTTTCTTCTTTATTAGTCTTCCTAGCAGTCTATCAATTTTGTTGATCTTTTCAAAAATCCAGCTCCTGGATTCATTAATTTTTTGAAGGGTTTTTTGTGTCTCTATTTCCTTCAGTTCTGCTCTGATTTTAGTTATTTCTAGCCTTCTGCTAGCTTTTGAATGTGTTTGCTCTTGCTTTTCTAGTTCTTTTAATTGCGATGTTAGGGTGTCAATTTTGGATCTTTCCTGCTTTCTCTTGTGGGCATTTAGTGCTATAAATTTCCTTCTACACACTGCTTTGAATGTGTCCCAGAGATTCTGGTATGTTGTGTCTTTGTTCTTGTTGGTTTTAAAGAACATCTTTATTTCTGCCTTCATTTTGTTATGTACCCAGTAGTCATTCAGGAGCGGCTTGTTCAGTTTCCATGTAGTTGAGCGGTTTTGAGTGAGTTTCTTAATCCTGAGTTCTAGTTTGATTGCACTGTGGTCTGAGAGACAGTTTGTTATAATTTCTGTTCTTTTACATTTGCTGAGGAGAGCTTTACTTCCAACTATGTGATCAATTTTGGAATAGGTGTGGTGTGATGTGGTGCTGAAAAAAATGTATATTCTGTTGATTTGGGGTGGAGAGTTCTGTAGATGTCTATTAGGTCCACTTGGTGCAGAGGTGAGTTCAATTCCTGTGTATCCTTGTTACCTTTCTGTCTCATTGATCTGTCTAATGTTGACAGTGGGGTGTTAAAGTCTCCCATTATTATTGTGTGGGAGTCTAAGTCTCTTTGTAGGTCACTCAGGACTTGCTTTATGAATCTGAGTGCTCCTGTATTGGGTGCATATATATTTAGGATAGTTAGCTCTTCTTGTTGAATTGATCCCTTTGCCATTATGTAATGGCCTTCTTTGTCTCTTTTGATCTTTGTTGGTTTAAATTCTGTTTTATCAGAGACAAGGATTGCAACCCCTGCCTTTTTTTGTTTTCCATTTGCTTGGTAGATCTTCCTCCATCCTTTTATTTTGAGTCTATGTGTGTCTCTGCACATGAGATGGGTTTCCTGAATACAGCACACTGATGGGTCTTGACTCTTTATCCACTTTGCCAGTCTGTGTCTTTTAATTGGAGCATTTATTCCATTTACATTTAAAGTTAATATTGTTATGTGTGAATTTGATCCTGTCATTATGATGTTAGCTGGTTATTTTGCTCGTTAGTGGATGCAGTTTCTTCCTAGCCTCGATGGTCTTTACAATTTGGTATGATTTTGCAGTGGCTGGTACCAGTTGTTCCTTTCCATGTTTAGTGCTTCCTTCAGGAGCTCTTTTAGGGCAGGCCTGGTGGTGACAAAATCTCTCAGCATTTGCTTGTCTGTGAAGGATTTTATTTCTCCTTCACTTATGAAGCTTAGTTTGGCTGGATATGAAATTTGGGGTTGAAAATTCTTTAAGAATGTTGAATATTGGCCCCCACTCTCTTCTGGCTTGTAGAGTTTCTGCTGAGAGATCAGCTGTTAGTCTGATGGGCTTCCCTTTGTGGGTAACCCAACCTTTCTCTCTGGCTGCTCTTAACATTTTTTCCTTCATTTCAACTTTGGTGAATCTGAGAATTATGTGTCTTGGAGTTGCTCTTCTCGAGGAGTATCTTTTTGGCGTTCTCTGTATTTCCTGAATCTGAATGTTGGCCTGACTTGCTAGATTGGGGAAGTTCTCCTGGATAATATCCTGCAGAGTGTTCTCCAACTTGGTTCCATTCTCCCCATCATTTTCAGGTAGACCAATCAGACATAGATTTGGTCTTTTCACATAGTCCCATATTTCTTGGAGGCTTTGTTCATTTCTTTTTTTATTTTTTCTCTAGACTTCCCTTCTCGCTTCAATTCATTCATTTCATCTTCCATCGCTGATACTCTTTCTTCCAGTTGATCACATTGGCTCCTGAGGCTTCTGCATTCTTCACATAGTTCTCGAGCCTTGGCTTTCAGCTCCATCAGCTCCTTTAAGCACTTCTCTGTATTGGTTATTCTAGTTATACATTCGTCTAATTCTTTTTCAAAGGTTTTAACTTCTTTGCCTTTGGCTTGAATTTCCTCCTGTAGCTAGGAGTAGTTTGATCGTCTGAAGCCTTCTTCTCTCAACTTGTCAAAGTCATTCTCTGTCCAGCTTTGTTCCATTATTGGTGAGGAACTGCGTTCCTTTGGAGGCGGAGAGACGCTCTCCTTTTTAGAGTTTCCACTTTTTCTACTCTGTTTTTACTCCATCTTTGTGGTTTTATCTACTTTTTGTCTTTGATGATGGTGATGTACAGATGGGTTTTTGGTGTGGATGTCCTTTTGTTTGTTAGTTTTCCTTCTACCAGACAAGACCCTCAGCTGCAGGTCTGTTGGAGTTTGCTAGAGGTCCACTCCAGACTCTGTTTGCCTGGGTGTCAGCAGCGGTGGCTCAGATGGCAATGCAGAAATAAACCGTCTTGTGCATCACTCACGTTGGGAGCTGTAGACCGGTGCTGTTCCTATTTGGCCATCTTGGCTCCACCTCCTGGCTTTTTAAGATTTTTTACAAGGTGATGAACATAAAAGGCTATCTCACAGTGATTATAATTCATATTTATCCAAATTTTAATATGGTTGACAATATTAATTTATGAAGTATGTTTTCTGTGAAATATTTGCACTTATTGCTTTCTCCACCATTCTGTTGTATTTTTGATCCTTTTTATTGATTTGTGGGCATTTTTTATATATTTTGAATACAGACATTTTTCTGGTCATATGTCTTACAAAATAGTTTTTCCATTTTAGAGTTTGTCTTTTCATTCTCTTTATGATGACTTTTAATGTATGATATTTTTATAGTTTATAAATGTATCTCACAATTGGAATTAGCATACATCTTAAATTTTAGATTACATGGCAGAAAATTAAGTCTTGAAGTTGAAAAATGGGAATTCCATTTTTTTTCTTTACCTGGAGTAGCAGTTTTAAGAATGTGTGCCAGCCAGCCAGGTGTTGTGACTCACACCTGTAATCCCAGCACTTTGGGAGGCTCAGACGGGGTTGGGGGTGGGGGGGGGTCCCTTGGGGTCAGGAGTTCAAGACCAGCCTGGCCAACATGGCAAAACCCTATCTCTACTAAAAATACAACAACAAAAAATATTAACCTGGCTTGGAGGCTTGCACCTGTAGTCTCAGCTACTCGGGAGGCTGAGGCAGGAGAATCGCTTGAACCCGGGAGGCAGAGATTGCAGTGAGCTGAGATTGTACCACTTCATGCCAGACTGGGTGACAGAGCAAGACTCCATCTCAAAAACAAACAAACAAATGTATGCCAGCCATTTCTAATAAAAAATTAATATAATGAAGGAAGTGTATGATAATAAATGTATTATATTACAGTTTTCATTACTGCACATCAAGTGCCTTTAAAAATTGACACATATAACCTTTAAAATAATATTTGTGACTAAAATGTCTTATTATGGTATTGATATAAGAAGTGATTCTAACAAATATATCAGTTTTTCAGTTTGCACAGTTGCATTGGGTCGGATATAGTCTATATTAACTAACCTACTAAAATCATCCCGGAACATTATATGTAACACAAATATTAAGTCTTCAGTCAGGAAAGTAAAGCATTTTCAGGAAATATTACAAATTAATGTTCAATGCTATATCTATTTACATTGATCACTTAAATGAAAGTCTTTTGTTCTGTACATAAAAATATTTTGATGAAAATAAAATGCTTGACTTTTCTAAGAGTGAATCTATTCTGTTAATTTTAGCAGTTGGTAACCCCAGAGTCTATTCTCAAAGATGTTAAACATAAATTGATGGAAGTGTATTATTTGCAAATCTCAATTGTTACACATTTAGTGAATTTTATTTGTAACTGTTGAAAATAGAACTATTTGAAAAAACTAAAACAAACAAAAAAAAACTTCATTCCTGGTCTGGTATAAAAATAATGTACTTCTTACAGAATGTGTGGTTGTTTCCAGGTAAGTTAAGGAAATGCTTTATATGAGGTCTACTTAATATCACTCAGTTAAGCAGTGACAGGGTTTGAAAAAGTATGCATAGAATAAATACACATGTACAAAACCATCATAGCTTTTATTACAAGCGAGTTAAATGAAATCGTCCTTAATAGTATCTTTTTTGTTCATTGCTTATGCCGTTGAAAAATTGTGGAGTCTCTTATTTCTATTTATAATTTTACTATAAGCAGTTTTTCTGTAGTGTATGTTTTTCCTCTTCATCACACAACTTAAAGTAATTGGGTCTCTGAATCTCATACAAAGTCCCCAGCAGGTCTCAGTCACCCTCCAGGGCAGCTGTCCTTGTACTGCATGAATCTTATGGCTCTGTCACTTCACCACAAGACCTTCCTGTACAACATGGGGATGAGAAGGGGTTAGTAGTGGAACCTAAGCATCATGCATTGTCTCACGTGAGAGTGACACATGGTGCTTTTGTTGAAGTTCCCTAGACAAAGCAGTC
Organism: Symphalangus syndactylus; assembly: GCF_028878055.3. NCBI lineage: Eukaryota > Metazoa > Chordata > Mammalia > Primates > Hylobatidae > Symphalangus > Symphalangus syndactylus. The sequence goes on from NC_072428.2 coordinate 115,466,285, forward strand.
ACTTGCACTTGCCCACTACAAAGCTATGGAGAAGCCCTTTTCCATATGTCAAGGAAAAAAAAATGAACACATAGGATATTCTCTTCCACAATATATTCAAGGAAAAACTGCTGGCAATACTCAAATTTGCAAGGAATTAAGCATAAATTATAAGACTAGTTAATTTAGAGAGTGAGTTTTTTTTTTCCAAAAAGCAGTCCATTTAGTTTTCATTAATGCTATTTCTTTTTCTGTATCAGGACAACTTGTAAAATTGGTTAACAAAATACAAATCATGCCTGGTCTCTGGAAAAATGGAGACAAATATTCCAGAGAAATATCCGGGTAGTATTAAAGCTGATGAGTGACTATATGAGTCCCCACTTTGTAAGAGGATCTACTCTGCACAGTGCTGGTTAGACACTGCCATATTCTTGCTCTTTGGGTTCCCTTCTCTAAAACATATTGCAAACACTTTTCTTTAGATTGCTGTTTTTTTTTCTGTGTTCATATCAATGAATAGGCAATCAATTTCCATTCACATGCAAGCATGTCATTCTATCATTCCTTGTCCTGTTCTTGTTTTTATTTTGTGAAAAAAGGTTGTCTTTAATATGAATTCTGTAAATAGGCTTTTGTAGATTTGATTGTTCTTTCACTCCAGTAATACCTCATTTGCTTCATTTCTAATTTTTAAATTCAAGCTTATTATTTCTACATTTTATTCCATGTTTTTCTTTCATTTTTGCAACTATGATGGTTAGAAAAGGCAGTCAAGTAAGTGAATAATTTGCATCCTGACAGAGCAGAATGAAGTAACTTGTATAATAGAGTTTTTAATATTGGGTTTGTAATATTAGCAACATATAACATAAATAGCTGGGAGTGGTGGCTCACTCCTGTAATCCCAGCACATTTTGAGGCCAGGGAAGGTGGATCTCCTGAGGTCAGGAGTTCTAGACCACCTTGGCCAACATGGTGAAACCCTGTCTCTATTAAAAATACAAAAATTAGCCAGGCATGGTGGTGGGCACCTATAATTCCAGCTACTCAGGTGGCTGAGGCAAGATAATTGCTTGAACCCGGGAGGCCTGGGCAACAGAGCAAGACTCCATCTTAAAAAAAAAAAAGAAAAAGAAAGAAATATATAACATAAACTAGCTTGGGGATGTTCCTGAGTTTAAGCATTCCTTGCAGTAGCTTAACTCAATGATAAGTTTCTCAAAAGTACATTTTATGAAAAACATTTTCTGAAATATGAAAAATAGAAGATAAATATGCTAATGAAGTGAGTGAGGCCCTATAAATAAGAATACCTTAAGAAGATTTTACTATTTTGTTTTTATTTTAGCATGTCATTTCAGTTAAAAAAAGAAAAGGTGGACTGACTTTTAGGCTGTTCGCCTCTCTCCTTCAAGCTACCTTCTCTCTTTGAAGTATTGAATTGAAGCATGTGTCCGTAGGTATTTATCACTTGATACTGACATTTCAGCTCATTTGATAGGTTAATGGAGAAAACTGCTAGTGCTGATTTCTTTCTTCCCATGACTTTTGGCATAAACAGATACTCTTAGAGACATTTCCTATAGTTCTTGGGATAATTTTAAGAATCTTACTAGTAAGGCAGTTTGGGAAGAAATAGCTTATTCAAAGATAGCTTTCGTGCACTTAAAACCATGAAACATCTTTGATTGCCCAGTTGATTCTCAATACTATACTATTGTAGAAATTGTTAGCTAGTGGACCTAAGATTCCTGAATTAATCTGATTCTTGTTTTGCCATTTTAACATACTGTGGTTAGCTTGATACAATTAATTTTTTAAATTGAACTGATTCTGGGTTTCAGAATGAAAGCTAGCTAATAAAATCAAATATATCTTAAAATATGAATTATAATTAAAAGTTAACTTTATATACCACTCACCAATGGATTGTATACATTAATTTTCATAAGGTCAGGGTTATGGCTTTTTTACATTATTAGTCCTTGATAGCTATCTTATGTCATGGCAGATATTATGTGTTCAATAAATGATGAATGAATGAATAAAGATTTAGGACAGACTCTGTCATGGGTAGGAAGCAACTCCGTTTTCAAAGTCACCTTCAAGTTCAGGAAATCACTGAAGAATTGTACAACTTTTCTATCCACGTCAGATCTAGAATCATCGCTGTCATGTAATTATTATTTGATAAAGTGTAATGCAATCCACAAATATAAGCTGCCTGTATTAGTTTTCTATTACTTCCTAACAAATTACCACCTACTTGGCAGCTTAAACAACATCCACTCATTATTTTACAATTTTAATGGGTGAGAAATAAGGCTGGATACCTTGTTCACCATCTTACCAGGCTAAATTCAAGGAGTCAGCTATAATTGTGTATTTCATCTGTAGCTCAGTTTGCTCTTCCAAGCTCACTGTTTTTGCTATGTGTATATATATAATATATACATATGTATTATATATATATAATATATACATATGTATTATATATATATAATATATACATATGTATTATATATATATAATATATACATATGTATTATATATATAATATATACATATGTATTATATATAATATATACATATGTATTTTATATATATAATATATACATATGTATTATATATATAATATATACATATGTATTATATATAATATATACGTATGTATTTTATATATATAATATATACATATGTATTATATATATAAAATATATACGTATGTATTATATATATAATATACATATATATATATATATATATATATATATTCTCCTTGAGGCTGTAGGACTGAGGTTTTTGCTTTTCTAGTGCCTGTGCAGGTACTGCTGTCAGAGGCTATAGACAGTTCTTTGCCATGTAGCCCCCTACTATGGACTGAATTATGGCTCTCCCCAAATTCGTATGTTGAAGCCTTAATCTCCAATGTGGAATGTGTTTGGATATAGGGCTTTTTGGAGCTCATTAAGGTTAAACGAGGTCTTAATGTTGGGGTCCTAATCCAGTAAGTTTGGCGGCTTTTCAAAAAGAGGAAGAGAGATTAAGCACACTCCAATAATCTCCTCATCTTAAGGTCAACAATTTGTGACATGAATTATACCTGAACAATGCTTTCACATCAACATTTAAAGTATAGTTTTATTGAATAATTGGGAGAAGTTGTGTGTATACTACAGGCTTGGAATCCTGAGGGATACCCTATAATTCTGTCTACCGAACAACATGTATTTTTAAAATACATATTTAAAATAGAACATATATTTAAAATCATAACAACATATATTTTTGTTTAGCCACATTAAATAAAAAGCAAAAAGAGGCATGCAAACACATTTAATAATATATAATTTATTTAAACAACACAATCTAATTTCAACATATGATAAGCATAATTTTTCCAACTCTTATTTTTAGTTCAAGAATATAAGTGCAGGTTTGTTACATGGGTAAACTCGTGTTACAGGGATTTGTTGTACAGAACATTTCATCACCTAAGTATCAAGCCTAGTAACCCATTAGTTATTTTTCCCAATCGTCTCCTTCCTACCACTCTCCACCCTAAGTAGACCCCAGTATCTATTGTTCCCTTCTATGTGTCCGTGTGTTCTCATCATTTAGCTCCTACTTGTAAGAGAGAGCATGCAGTATTTGATTTCTGCCCCTATGTTAGTTTGATAAGGATAATGATCTCCAGCTCCAACCATGTCCCTACAAAAGACATGATCTTGTTCTTTTTTATGGAAGTTAGAAATCCACTGTGTATTTTACAGTTACAGCACATCTCAATTATGACTATCCACATTTCAAGTAGTCAATAGCAGATGTGGCTAGTGGCTACATATTACACAGCACAGCTACAGACAATTATAGGTGTAATCTAAGTTAATTATAATTACAGGTTAATTACCCTAAGAATTTAAGGAAGAAAGTACAGTGCCATTTCAACATCTCCTGGGACTGGAAGATTACATTTAAAGTGAACTCCAGGAGCAATAGAAAACTTCCATATTATTGGACATACTTTTTTTTTCAGCTTGATTTCAGGGTGAAATAAGATAAAATAAAATAAAATCAGTTTAAAAAATGCGTATTTTACAAAGTGCAAGTAGAAAATAACAATTTGTTAGATTTCTTCACATGTTGTTCTCTTATATATAAATGATTATTTGTGAATATATTGGTTTTAAATTTCGGTAGTTTTAAACTTCCCTCTAAATAATTCCACTTTTATAGCATCTTTAAATAATTAGTAAATATTTAACTTACTGAAAATATAAATATAAACATAACCATTGCTTAGCATCAACTCTTGTGAACAGATAATTGTTTCTTTAACTTTTGCAAAGAGAAGTGATAGTGCTATTCTTATATATTTAATGATTTAATGATATTCAAATTTTAATATTTTTCTTCAAGCAAGTAATAAACCTTTAGTCACAATTTTGTAAACAACATAATGCGGAGTCAACAAGTATACATTGGTATTGATACCGCTTCAATAAATAACACTTAGGGTGAGTTAAAACAATAAAAGAAGTAAGACTAATAATTTATGGATACTGTATTCTTTTCTCTGTTTTAATCAGTGTGATCATAATAGTATTTCTTTTACTAAGGAAGAAAGATATCCTAACAAAGGATAGAACATGCCAATGCCTGTACTAGTCATTACTATATAGTACTTCCTACCAGTGCACTTAAAATATTATTAATATTAAATATTATCACATAAATATATAACATGACATGAACTTAGTTCATTAATAATATTCTGATTTGAACACTTTACCTTTTAAGTTGAAATGACAATATCAGCTAGCTTTTTGATGTCACTGATACAAACACAAAATAAATATCTATAAATATATGATTGTTCCACCTGATAAATTTCAAATGTTCAAAATTTTCGCAGAGCATGTTATAAAATATCTTTCCTTAACCCATTGTATTATTATCTTCTGTGACCCTATGTTTGGCATGGCACAGGCCTTTCACTTCCGAAATGTTTTTTTGTGTTTTGTTTTTGATTTTTTTGGGAACACTATACTTTATTCCTCCTATCTAGCTGTAATTTTGCATTTTTTTTATTATTGTACTTTAAGTTTTCGGGTACATCTGCACAATGTGCCGTTTTGTTACATATGTATCCATGTGCCATGTTGGTGTGCCGCACCCATTAAGTCATCATTTAGCATTAGGTGTATCTCCTAATGCTATCCCACCCCCCTCCCCCAACCCCACAACAGTCCCCGGAGTTTGATGTTCCCTTCCTGTGTCCATGTGTTCTCATTGTTCAATTCCCACCTATGAGTGAGAACATGCGGTGTTTGGTTTTTTGACCTTGCCATAGTTTAGTGAGAATGATGATTTCCAGTTTCATCCATGTCCCTACAAAGGACATGAACTCATCATTTTTTATGGCTGCATAGTATTCCATGGTGTATATGTGCCACATTTTCTTAATCCAGTCTATCCTTGTTGGACATTTGGGTTGGCTCCAAGTCTTTGCTATTGTGAATAGTGCCGCAATAAACATACGTGTGCATGTGTCTTTATAGCAGCATGATTTATAGTCCTTTGGGTATATACCCAGTAATGGGATGGCTGGGTCAAATGGTATTTCTAGTTCTAGATCCCTGAGGAATCGCCACACTGATTTCCACAATGGTTGAACTAGTTTACAGTCCCACGAACAGTGTAAAAGTGTTCTTATTTCTCCACATCTTCTCCAGCACCTGTTGTTTCCTGACTTTTTAATGATGGCCATTCTAACTGGTGTGAGATGGTATCTCATTGTGGTTTTGATTTGCATTTCTCTGCTGGCCAGTGATGATGAGCATGTTTACATGTGTTTTTTGGCTGCAAAAATGTCTTCTTTTGAGAAGTGTCCATTCATGTCCTTCACCCACTTTTTGATGGGGTCATTTGTTTTTTTCTTGTAAATTTGTTTGAGTTCATTGTAGATTCTGGATATTAGCCCTTTGTCAGATGAGTAGGTTGCAAAAATTTTCTCCCATTTTGTAGGTTGCCTGTTCACACTGATGGTAGTTTCTTTTGCTGTGCAGAAGCTCTTTAGTTTAATTAGATCGCATTTGTGAATTTTGGCTTTTGTTGCCATTGCTTTTGGTGTTTCAGACATGAAGTACTTGCCCATGCCTATGTTCTGAACGGTATTGCCTAGGTTTTCTTCTAGGGTTTTTATGGTTTTAGGTCTAACATTTAAGTCTTTAATCCATCTTGAATTAATTTTTGTATAAGGTGTAAGCAAGGATCCAGTTTCAGCTTTCTACATATGGCTAGCCAGTTTTCACAGCACCATTTATTAAATGGGGAATCCTTTCCCCATTGCTTGTTTTTGTCAGGTTTGTCAAAGATCAGATAGTTATAGATATGTGGAATTATTTCTGAGGGCTCTGTTCTGTTCCATTGATCTATATCTCTGTTTTGGTACCAGTACCATGATGTTTTGGTTACTGTAGCCTTGTAGTATAGTTTGAAGTCAGGTAGCATGATGCCTCCAGCTTTGTTCTTTTGGGTTAGGATTGACTTGGCAATGCAGGCTCTTTTTTGGTTCCATATGAACTTTAAAGTATTTTTTTCCAATTCTGTGAAGAAAGTCATCGGTAGCTTGATGGGGATGGCATGGAATCTATAAATTACCTTGGGCTGTATGGCCATTTTCACGATATTGATTCTTCCAACCCATGAGCATGGAATGTTCTTCCATTTGTTTGTATCCTCTTTTATTTCATTGAGCAGTGGTTTGTAGTTCTCCTTGAACAGATCCTTCACATCCCTTGTAAGTTGGATTCCTAGGTATTTTATTCTCTTTGAAGCAATTGTGAATGGTAGTTCACTAATGGTTTGGCTCTCTGTTTGTCTGTTATTGGTGTATAACAATGCCTGTGATTTTTGTACATTGATTTTGTATCCTGAGACTTTGCTGAAGTTGCTTATCAGCTGAAGGAGATTTTGGGCTGAGACAGTGGGGTTTTCTAGATATGCAATTATGTCATCTGCAAACAGGGACAATTTGACTTCCTCTTTTCCTAATTGAATACTCTTTATTTCCTTCTCCTGCCTGATTGCCCTGGCCAGAACTTCCAACACTATGTTGAATAGGAGTGGTGAGAGAGGGCATCCCTGTCTTGTGCCAGTTTTCAAAGGGAATGCTTCCAGTTTTTGCCCATTCAGTATGATATTGGCTGTGGGTTTGTCATAGATAGCTCTTATTATTTTGAGATACATCCCATCAATACCTAATTTATTGAGAGTTTTTAGCATGAAGGGTTTTTGAATTTTGTCAAAGGCCTTTTCTGCATCTATTGAGATAATCATGTGGTTTTTGTCTTTGGTTCTGTTTATATGCTGGATTACATGTATTGATTTGTGTATGTTGAACCAGCCTTGCATCCCAGGGATGAAGCCCACTTGATCATGGTGTATAAGCTTTTTGATGTGCTGCTGGATTCTGTTTGCCAGTATTTTATTGAGGATTTTTGCATCAATGTTCATCAAGGATATTGGTGTAAAATTCTCTTTTTTGGTTGTGTCTCTGCCTGGCTTTGGTATCAGGATGATGGTTGCCTCATAAAATGAGTTAGGGAGGATTCCCTCTTTTTCTACTGATTGGAATAGTTTCAGAAGGAATGGTACCAGTTCCTCCTTTTACCTCTGGTAGAATTCAGCTGTGAATCCATCTGGTCCTGGACTCTTTTTGGTTGGTAAGCTATTGATTATTGCCACAATTTCAGAGCCTGTTATTGGTCTATTCAGAGATTCAACTTCTTCCTGATTTAGCCTTGGTAGGGTGTATGTGTCGAGGAATTTATCCATTTCTTCTGGATTTTCTAGTTTATTTGTGTAGAGGTGTTTGTAGTATTCTCTGATGGTATTTTGTATTTCTGTGGGATTGGTGGTGATATCCCCTTTATCATTTTTCATTGCATCTATTTGATTCTTCTCTCTTTTCTTCTTTATTAGTCTTGCTAGCGGTCTATCAATTTTGTTGATCTTTTCAAAAATCCAGCTCCTGGATTCATTAATTTTTGAAGGATTTTTTGTGTCTCTATTTCCTTCAGTTCTGCTCTGATTTTAGTTATTTCTTGCCTTCTACTAGCTTTTGAATGTGTTTATTCTTGCTTTTCTAGTTCGTTTAATTGTGATGTTAGGGTGTCAATTTTGGATCTTTCCTGCTTTCTCTTGTGGGCATTTAGTGCTATAAATTTCCCTCTACACACTGCTTTGAATGTGTCCCAGAGATTCTGGTATGTTGTGTCTTTGTTCTCGTTGGTTTCAAAGAACATCTTTATTTCCGCATTCATTTCTTTTGTACCCAGTAGTCATTCAGGAGCAGGTTGTTCAGTTTCCATGTAGTTGAGCGGTTCTGAGTGAGTTTCTTAATCCTGAGTTCTAGTTTGATTGCACTGTGGTTTGAGAGACAGTTTGTTATAATTTCTGTTCTTTTACATTTGCTGAGGAGAGCTTTACTTCCAACTATGTGATCAATTATGAAATAGGTATGGTGTGCTGCTGAAAGAAATGTATATTCTGTTGATTTGGGGTGGAGAGTTCTGTAGATGTCTATTAGGTCCACTTGGTGCAGAGGTGAGTTCAATTCCTGGGTGTCCTTGTTAACTTTCTGTCTCATTGATCTGTCTAATGTTGACAGTGGGGTGTTAAAGTCTCCCATTATTATTGTGTGGGAGTCTAAGTCTCTTTGTAGGTCACTCAGGACTTGCTTTATGAATCTGGGTGCTCCTGTATTGGGTGCATATATATTTAGGATAGTTAGCTCTTCTTGTTGAATTGATCCCTTTACCATTATGTAATGGCCTTCTTTGTCTCTTTTGATCTTTGTTGGTTTAAATTCTGTTTTATCAGAGACTAGGATTGCAACCCCTGCCTTTTTTTGTTTTCCATTTGCTTGATAGATCTTCCTCCATCCCTTTATTTTGAGTCTATGTGTGTCTCTACACGTGAGATGGGTTTCCTGAATACAGCACACTGATGGGTCTTGACTCTTTATCCACTTTGCCAGTCTGTGTGTTTAATTGGAGCATTTATTACATTAACATTTAAAGTTAATATTGTTATGTGTGAATTTGATCCTTTCATTACGATGTTTGCTGGTTATTTTGCTCGTTAGTGGATGCAGTTTCTTCCTAGCCTCGATGGTCTTTACAATTTGGCATGATTTTGCAGTGGCTGGTACTAGTTTTTCCTTTGCATGTTTAGTGCTTCCTTCAGGAGCTCTTTTAGGGCAGGTGTGGTGGTGACAAAATCTCTCAGCATTTGCTTGTCTGTGAAGGATTTTATTTCTCCTTCACTTATGAAGCTTAGTTTGGCTGGATATGAAATTCTAGGTTGAAAATTCTTTTCTTTAAGGATGTTGAATATTTGCCCCCACTCTCTTCTGGATTGTAGAGTTTCTGCCAAGATATCAGCTGTTAGTTTGGTGGGCTTCCCTTTGTGGGTAACCCGACCTTTCTCTCTGGCTGTTCTTAACATTTTTTCCTTCATTTCAACTTTGGTGAATCTGAGAATTATGTGTCTTGGAGTTGCTCTTCTCGAGGAGTATCTCTGTGGCGTTCTCTGTATTTCCTGAATCTGAATGTTGGCCTGCCTTGATATATTGTAGAAGTTCTCCTGGATAATATCCTGCAGAGTGTTTTCCAACTTGGTTCCATTCTCCCTGTCATTTTCAGGTACACCAATCAGACGTAGATTTGGTCTTTTCACATAGTCCCATATTTCTTGGAGGCTTTGTTCATTTCTTTTTATTCCTTTTTCTCTAGACTTCCCTTCTCCCTTCATTTCATTCATTTCATCTTCCATCGCTGATACCCTTTCTTCCAGTTGATCGCATCAGCTCCTGAGGCTTCTGCATTCTTCATGTAGTTCTCGAGCCTTGGCTTTCAGCTCCATCAGCTCCTTTAAGCACTTCTGTGTATTGGTTATTCTAGTTATACATTTGTCTAATTCTTTTTCAAAGTTGTTAACTTCTTTGCCTTTGGCTTGAGTTTCCTCCTGTAGCTCGGAGTAGTTTGATTGTCTGAAGCCTTCTTCTCTCAACTCGTCAAAGTCATTCTCCATCCAGGTTTATTCTGTTGCTGGTGAGGAACTGTGTTCCTTTGGAGGAGAGACGCTCTGCCTTTTAGAGTTTCCAGTTTTTCTACTCTGTTTTTTCCCCATCTTTGTGGTTTTATCGACTTTTGGTCTTTGATGATGGTGATGTACAGATGGGTTTTTGGTGTGGATGTCCTTTCTGTTTGTTAGTTTTCCTTCTAACAGACAAGACCCTCAGCTGCAGGTCTGTTGGAGTTTGCTAGAGGTCCACTCCAGACCCTGTTTGCCTGGGGGTCAGCAGCGGCGGCTGCAGAACAGCGGATTTTTCGTGAACTGTGTATGCTGCTCCCTGATCGTTCATCTGGAAGTTTTGTCTCAGAGGAGTACCCGGTCATGTGAGGTGTCAGTCTGCCCCTACTGGGGGGGTGCCTCCCAGTTAGGCTGCTCGGGGGTCAGGGACCCACTTGAGGAGGCGGTCTGCCTCTTCTTAGATCTCCAGCTGTGTGCTGGGAGAACCACTACCCTCTTCAAAGCTGTTAGACAGGGACATTTAAGTCTGCAGAGGTTGCTCCTGTCTTGTTTGTCTGGGTCCTGCCCGCAGAGGTAGAGCCTACAGAGGCAGGCAGGCCTCCTTGAGCTGTGGTGGGCTCCACCCAGTTGGAGCTTCCTGGCTGCTTTGTTTACCTAATCAAGCCTGGGCAGTGGCGGGCACCCCTCCCCCAGCCTTGCTGCTGCCTTGCAGTTTAATCTCAGACTGCTGTGCTAGCAATCAGGGAGCCTCCATGGGAGTAGGACCCTCCAAGCCAGATGCAAGATATAATCTCCTGGTGTGCCGTTTTTTAAGCCTGTCAGAAAAGCGCAGTATTAGGGTGGAAGTGACCTGATTTTCCAGGTGCCGTCTGTCACCCCTTTCTTTGAGTAGGAAAGGGAACTCCCTGACCCCTTGCGCTTCCTGAGTGAGGCAATGCCTCGCCCTGCTTTGGCTCGTGCACAGTGCGCTGCACCCACTGTCCTGTGCCCACTGTCTGGCACTCCCTAGTGAGATGAACCTGGTACCTCAGATGGAAATGCAGAAATCACCTGTCTTCTGCATTGCTCATGCTGGGAGCTGTAGACCAGAGCCATTCCGATTCAGCCATCTTGGCTCCACCTCCTGAAATGTTCTTATGCAGTCTGTTGAGAGAATCTTTGTCATTGATCTCACTTCACAGTCTTCATCATACAATGTTGACAGGAAATTATATTTCTTTGTGTGTGTGTGTGTGTTTTCACTTCTTTGCTCAATTTACTTACATGGCATTCTGATGGGCTGAGGTTCAAAAATTCAAAATTGTTCAGACATTTGCCTACCTTAATATATAGACAGAAAAATCATACTACACCATACCTTTTACTCATATAAGTGTCTCTTTGGCTTTGAGATTAGTGAGAGGTATAATTGAAAGTGGTAAATTTTAAAAAACAAAAATGTTAAAGAGAAAAGGACATGGAAGAAAAATAGTATAATTAAAATATATATTTGTTTTACTATATATTATATAATGTGTTATATGTGATAGATGTATAGATCTTGTATATAATATACTAATGGCATATTATGTCATATATTACATACCAAAAACATATTTGTTAATTTTAATGTTAAAATATATATGTCACAATAGTAAACAAAAAGTCATTATAAGATGTGTGAAGAAGAAAGATATCACCATAAAATATGAATATTTGGATTAAAAAGTCTATTCAGTAGTTCATTCTACTTTTACTCACAGAACTATATTATTTGGAGAAGATTCTGTTCACACAATTCTTACCTCAAATACAAATATAGAATTGTACTTACCTTCAGAAGACTTAAAGGATTAGAGTAATAACATATGATTATTCTAATCTTAATATTTAGTGAAATGTTAACATACATTATTGATCATATTTTTCACTACAAGCAAATTGGCAGTTTTAGTGTTCTTAAATATAATGCAAATTGAGTTAAAAAATAGAACGCTTGAATAAAAAACATACACTTTCCTGCCACAGCATCTGATTTAATCTTAGGACTCATGAGAATTTATGTGATTACTCTGTAATTATTTTGTATCTTGTATTAGCTCATTTGTGCTGCTATAACAAAATATTATAAACTACATAGCTTGCCCACATAGAGGTAGGAAAGAATATACATGGGATACAGGAGATCCCTTAGGATGTGTCTTAGTATTACCATGCTTTGTAATTAAGATCAATAATAAAACTGCAGCATGGAAGGCCAAGATGGCTGACTAGAAGCAGTGGCTATCAGAGGCTCCCATTGAAAAAACTATAATTAGTGTGTGACTCCTACACTGGCAACCAAGGTATCCAGGTTCTCTCATCAGAACTGACTAGGCAGCTGGTATGATCCGCAGAGAGGAAAGAAAAGCAGTGTGGTGCTGTGGCCCACCTGAGAGCCACGGGGGGTGAGGGCTAGGGGAGTACCCTAGGGCCTCAAGTGAACCCCCAAGTGAATAGGGCCTCAAGTAAATCCCCAGCAACTGCAGTAGCCCTACAGAAGAGGGACCTGATCATTGAAAGAAAAACAAACAGAACACAACAATAGCATCAACAAAAAAACAAGTTCCCACAAAAACCCCATCCAAGGGTCAGCAGCCTCAAAGATCAAAACTAGACAAACTCATGAAGATGAGAAAGAATCAATGTAAAAATGCTGAAAACCCAAAAGGCCAGAGTGCCTCTTCTCCTCCAAATGATTGCAACGCCTCTCCAGGAAGTGTGCAGAACTGGACAGAGGATAAGATGGATGAACTGACATAAGTAGGCTTCAGAAGATGGGTAGTAAAAAACTCTTCAGAGCTAAAGAAGCATGTTCTAATGCAATGCAAAGAAGCTGAGAACCTTGATAAAAGGTTAGAGGAGCTGCTAACTAGAATAACCAGTTTAAAGAGGAACATAAATGACCTGATGGAGCTGAAAAACACAGCATGAGAATTTCATGAAGCAACACAAGTATCAATAACTGATTCGACCAAGTAGAAGAAAGGATATCAGAGTTTAAGACCACCTTGCTGAAATAAGACATACACGCAAGATTAGAGAAAAAAGAATGAAAAGGCATGAACAAAGCCTCCGAGAAATATGGGACTACATAAAAAGACAGAATCTATGATTGATTGGAGTACATGAAGGAGACAGGGAGAATAGAAACAAGCTGGACAACACACTTCAGGATGTTATCCAGTAGAACTTCCCCAATTTAGCAAGACAGGCCAACATGCAAATTCAGGAAATACACAGAACACCACTAAGATCCTCCATAAAAGGATCAACCCCAAGACACAAAAACATTAGGTTCTCCAAGGTTGAAATGAAGGAAAAAACTGTTAAGGGCAGCCAGAGATAAAGGCCAGGTCACCTACAAAGGGAAGCTCATTAGACTAACCATGAACCTCTCAGCAGAAACTCTGTAAGCCAGAAAAGTTTGGGGGCCAATATTCAACATTCTTAAAGAAAACAATTTTCAACCCAGAATTTTATATCCAGCCAAACTAAGCTTCATAAGCGAAGGAGAAATAAAATCCTTTCCCAACAAGCAAATGCTGGGAAATTTCATTACCACCACACCTGCCTTGCAAGAGCTCCTGAAAGAATCACTAAATATGGAAAGGAAAAACTGGTACTAGCCATTGCAAAAACACATCAAAATACAAAGACCAATGACACTATGAAAAAACTGCCTCACCTAGTGATGCAAAATCAGCTAGCATCATGATGACAGGATCAGATTCATACATAACAATACTAACTTTAAATGTAAATGGGCTAAATGCCCAAATTAAGATGCAGACTGGCAAATTGGATAGTCAAGACCCATCACTGTGCTGTATTCAGGAGACCCATTTCATGTGAAAAAGCACACACATAAGCTCAAAATAAAGGGATGGAAGAAAATTTACCAAGCAAATGGAAAGCAAAAACAAAACAAAACAAAACAAAAAAACAAAAAAAAAACAAGGGTTGCAATCCTAGTCTCTGACAAAACAGACTTTAAACCAACAAAGATCAAAAAAGACAAAGAAGGATATAATGACATAATGGTAAAGGGATCAGTTCAACAAGAAAAACTATCTTAAGTATGTATGCACCAAATACAAGAGCACCCAGATTCATAAAACAAGTTCTTAGAGACCTACAAAGAGACTTAGACTCCTACACACTAATAGTGGGACACTTTAACACCCCACTGCCAGTATTAGACAGATCAACAAGACAGAAAATTAACAAGGATATTCAGGACTTCAACTCAGCTCTGGATCAAGTGGACCTAACAGACATCTACAGAACTTTCCATCCCAAATCAACAGAATATACCTTTTTCTCAGTGCCACATGGCACTTATACTAAAATTGACAATATAATTGGAAGTAAAACACTCCTCAGCAAATGCAAAAGAACTGAAATCATCACAAACAGTCTTTCAGACAAGAGTGCAATCAAATTTGACATTAGGATTAAGAAACTCACCCCAAACCACAAAATTACATGGAAATGGAACAACCTGCTCCTGAATGACTCCTGGGTAAATAATGAAATGAAGGCAGAAATCAAGAAGTTCTTTGAAACCACTGAGAACAAAGAGACAATGTACCAGAATCTCTTGGGCACAGCTAAAGCAGTGCTAAGAGGGAAATTTATGACACTAAAATAACACTAAATGCTCACATCAGAAAGCTAGAAATATCTCAAATTGACACCCTAATATCACAATTGAAAGCTATAGAAGCAAGAGCAAACTAATCCAAAAGCTAGCAGAAGGCAAGAAGTAACTAAGATCAGATCAGAATTGAAGGAGATACAGACACATAAAACCCTCCAAAGAAATCAATGAATCCAGGAGCTGTTTTTTTCTTTTTTTTTTTTTTGGAAAAAATTAAGAAAGACTGCTAGCTAGATTAATAAAGAAGAAAAGAGAGAAGAATCAAATAAACATAATTAAAAAAAAGGGATATCACCACTGACCCCACAGAAATTCAAACTATCATCAGAGAATGCTATAAACACCTCTATTCAAATAAACAAGAAAATCTAGAAGAAATGGATACATCCCTGGACACATACACCCTCTCAAAACTAAACCAAGAAGAAGTTGAATCGCTGAATAGACCAATAACAAGTTCTGAAATTGTGGCAGTAATTAATAGCCTACCAACCAAAAAAAACACAGGACCAGAATGATTCACAGCCAAGTTCTACCAGAGGCGCAAAGAGGAGCTGATACCATACTTTTTGAAACTATTCTAAACAATTGAAAAAGAGGGACTCCTCCCTAACTTATTTAATGAAGCCAGCATTATCCTGATACCAAAAACTGGCAGATATACAACAACAAAAAAAGAAAACTTCAGGCCGATATCCCTGATGAACATTGATGCAAAAATTCTTAATAAATAAAATACTGTCAAACTAATCGAGTAATACATCAAAAAAATATCCACCACTATCAAGTCAGCTTCATCCCTGGGATGCAAGGCTGGTTCAACATACGCAAATCAATAAACGTACTTCATCACATAAAGAGAACCAAAGACAAAAACCACATGATTATCTCAAAAGATGCAGAAAAGGCCTTTGATAGAATTCAACATCCATTCATGTTAAAAACTCTTAATAAGCTAAGTATTGATGGAATATATCTCAAAATAATAGCTGTTTATGACAACCAAAGCAAATATTATATTGAACAGGTAAAAGCTGGAAGCATTCCTTTTGAAAACCAGTACAAGGCCAGGATGCCCTCTCACCACTCCTATTCAACATAGTATTGGAACTTCTGGCCAGAGCAACCAGGCAAGAGAAAGAAATCAAGGTATTCAAATAGGAAGAGAGAAAGCCAAATTGTCTCTGTTTGTGAGAGACATGATTCTGTACCTAGAAAACCCCCTCATCTCAGCCCAAAACTTCTTAAGCTGATAGGCAACTTCAACAAAGTCTCAGGATACAAAATCGATGTGCAAAAGTTACAAGCATTTCTTTACACCAACAATAGACAAGCAGAGAGCCAAATCATGAATTAACTCCCATTCACAATTGCTATAGAGAGAATAAAATATCTAGGAATACAGCTAACAAGGGATGTGAAGGACTTCTTCAAGGAGAACTGCAAACCACTGCTCAAGGAAATAAGAGAGGACAAAAACAAATGGAAAAACATTCTATCCTCATGGATAGGAAGAATCAATATTGTGAAAATGGTCATAATGCCCTAAGTAATTTACAGATTCAATGACTTTCCTATCAAACTACCATTGAAATTCTTCACAGAATTACAAAAAAACTACTTTAAATTTCATATGGAATCAAAGATGACCCTATATAGCCAAGACAATCCTAAGCTAAAAGAACAAAGCTGGAGGCATCACACTATCTGACTTCAAACTACACTACAAGGCTACAGTAACCAAAACAGCATGGAACTGGTACCAAAACAGACATATAAACCAATGGAATAGAACAGAGACTTCAGAAATAACACCACACATCTACAACCATCTGATCTTTGACAAACCTGACAAAAACAAGCAGTGGGGAAAGGGTCTCCTAGTCAATAAATGTTGCCAGGAAACTGGCTTGCCATTGCAGAAAACTGAAACTGGACCCTTTCCTTATACCTTACACAAAAATGAACTCAAGATGGATTAAAGACTTAAATGTAAAACCCAAAACCATACAAATCCTAGATGGAAACCTAGGCAATACCCTTCGGGATATAGTATTGGGCAAAGACTTTATGACAAAAACGCCAAAAGCAATTGCAACAAGAGCCAAAATTGACAAATGGTATCTAATTAAACTAAAGAGCTTGTGCAAAAGAAACTATCATAAAAAGAAACTATCATCAGAGTGAACAGGCAGCCTACAGAATGGGAGAAAATTTTTGCAGTCTACCCATCTGACAAAAGTCTAATATACAGAATTTGAAAGAAACTTAAACAAATTTACAAGAAAAAAACAAATAACCCCAATAAAAAGTGGGAAAAGGATATGAACAGACACTTCTCAAAAGAAGACATTTACATGGCCAAGAAATGTACAAGAAAAAGCTCAATATCACTGTTCATTAGAGAAATGTAAATTAAAACCACAATGAAATACCATCTCATGCCAGTCAGAATGACGATTATTAAAAAGTCAGGAAACATAGATGCTGGTGAGGCTGTGGAGAAATATGAATGCTTTTACATTGTTGGTGGGAATGTAAATTAGTTCAACCATTATGGAAGACAGTATGGCAATTCCTCAAGGATTCAGAACAAGAAGTACCATTTAACCCAACAATCCCATTACTAGGTATATACCCAAAGGAATACAAATTATTCTACTATAAAGACACATGCGGCCAGGCACGGTGGCTCACACCTGTATTCCCAGCAATTTGGGAGGCAGAGGTGGGTGGAACACCTGAAGTCGGGAGTTCAAGACCAGCCTGACCAACATGGAGAAACCCCATCTCTACTAAAAATACAAAATTAGCCAGGCATGGTGTCACATGCTTGTAATCCCAGCTACTAGGGAGGCTGAGGCAGGAGAATCACTTGAACCCGGGAGATGGAGGTTGTGATGAGCTGAGATCATGCCATTGCACTCCAGCCTGGGCAACAAGAGCAAAAGTCCATCTGAAAAAAAAAAAAAAAAAGACACATGCACACATGTTTATTGCAGCACTATTCACAATAGCAAAGACATGGAATCAACCCAAGTACCCGTCAGTGATAGACTGGATAAAGAAAATGTGGTACATATATACCATGAAATACTATGCAGCCATAAAAAGGAAGGAGATCATGTCTTTTGTGGGGAAATGGATGAAACTGGAAACCATCATCCGCAACAAACTAACACAGCAACAGAAAACCAAACACTGCATGTTCTCACTCCTAAGTGGGAGTTGAACAATGAGAAGACATGGACACATGGAGGGGAACAACACACATCAGGGTCTGTTGGGGGGTGGGGGGCAAGGGGAGGGAACTTAGAAGATTGGTCAATAGGTTCAGCAAACCACCTGGCACACGTATACCTATGTAACAAACCTTCACCTTCTGCACATGTATCCCAAAATTTAAAGTAAAATTAAAATGAATAAATAAATAATAAATAAAAAACTACAGCAACCCAATCCAGTCAGAACTATAAAAGATTCAGACCCTTCAGAATGAAGGTTTGGGTTACCCCACCAGGTAAATTGCAATAGCCAGCTGAGGAGCTTGTTGAAGACAAAGGGAGTATAGAAAGGAAAGCGAGCCATTCCAGAAATGAGGACCTTAATTATAATAAGCATTTCTTTCCTATTTTGTTTTAAATACCTGTGTGTGTGTGTGTGTGTGTGTGTGTGTGTGTGTGTATATATATATATATACGCATATACATATATATGTATAAATCAAATATATTTGTTTCCTTTCTTCTCTTATTCCTTTATCATGTAACATAAGATGTATTGATTTTATATCAATATTTAAGTGTCATTAATTGTATATAATAGCATTTAAGTTATTTGATATCAGGAAAGAGTAAACATCAGTCAGCAGTTTACTTCCTTTCCTGGGGAAGGGGATTAGTGCATTTGGGGTTGTACAGAGCACAGTCATCTCATGTTAGGTGGATTTACTACCTTAATATTGTCTTTATTTGGAGATTAGGTATGGTTTAAGATGATACGTATGGGTGTCAAGTTGACAAGATTGAACTTTCGATGGTTAATTTTATGTATCAACTTGACTGTTTTAAGGGATACTCAGACAGATGGTTAAACATTCTATCTGGGTGTATCTGCAAGGTTGTTTTTGAATCAGTAGATTCAGTAAACAAGATCCCCTTCCACCCGTGTGGGACAACATTCAATCCACTGAGGACCTGGATAGAACAAAAATGTGAAGGAAAGGCAAACTCTCCGTTTCAGCTGGGACATCGATCTTCTGTGATTAGACATTGGAGCTCTCTTTGTCAGGTCTTTAGACTTCCTTTTTGACTAAGCAGCCCTTCCCCTCCCCACAGGTTTTCAGGCCTTTGGCCTTAGACTGAATTATGCTATTGGCTTTCCTGACTCTCTTGTTTGCAGATGGCATATCATGGAACTTCTTGGTCATAATAATTTTATGAGCCAATTCCCATAATATATCTGTCCCCTCATATATATTTTTATTTGTTATATATCGTAACATCTCTTTCTATATATCTAGCAATTAAAAATTACCTATCTATCAATCATCTATCTATCTATCATCTATCTATCTATCTATCTATCTATCTATCTATCTATCTATCATCTAACCATCTCTCTTTTTATCAATCCATTCTATTGGTCCTGTATCTCTAGAGAACCCTAACAGAGACAAACATTCAGACTGTAGCATATTTGTTCTCTAATATCTTTTCCTTCTTCCCCCAACCCCTATAGCTCTCAGAATACAGTAGTTGTCACTGTCAGTGAGTCAATAAAGCCTTTAATAATAATGACATTTTTGTAGTTATTTGATTTATTGAATTCTCGTACCTAATATGGTGCAGAACAATGTGATATCATATATTATAATTATGTAAGATAATTCTAAGAATGCATGTAGCATTTTAAATGAATAATATGTATTACATTATGATAGAATCATATGATGAATACAGCTTTACAGATAAAAATGTTTATCTTTAAGCTACAACATTGTAAAACATACAATGTATATATATTTATAGGTAAACATTTAGAAATTCTAAATTTTATTTTAAAATTATTTACATGCTCAGAAAAGCATGGATGTTTTGAAATTTATTGCCAGTCACTGTAAGAATTTATTACAAATAGATAAGAGTGTTCACATTTTCATTAGGCAGTTATTATTTCAAAGGCTGGAGTAACTATGAGGAAAATCACATCCAACTGATCTCAGGAATATGGAAACAAGCACATTATACAGAGCTGAACTTCATTACACCTTACATAATGCTCAAAGCTAACATTTCTCTTATATATTGCTTGTGGCCAAAATAATATAATAATCACATGAGGGGAAATCAAAAACAAAAAATAAATCCTCTTATCATGACTCAAAAATCATACTGTTATTTTCTTTGTTATCTTAGAGTCTTTGTCCAAATGGTAATATAACTTTTCATAAACCCTGATTATTATTTATATAAGATGAACTTATGATAAATTTTATACTTTGCTTTTTCACATATTATATATTTGGTATTTTTAAATATCCATTCAACACTCTATAAACTTTACTGGATACCTACTATGGTCCATAAATCATTGTAAATGAAGTAGTCACAGAATAATAAGTTACTTTTTTTGGTCTAAAAGTATCTACCTACAAGTAATAGGAAACTTGATATGTGAAAACATGCACATTTATAATAACAAAGCCTACATTGTAATATGCATATTGCAAAGGTGTTAAAAACTAGAGAAGGATCAACTCTGCCATAATATTTATAATTAAATAACTTGAAAGAATTCTGCTTATGTTATTGAACACAAATAAATAAGCAAATAGCTTATCTTCCTTTCAAAAAACAAATTGGACATATTAAACATTAAAGTCAGTATTTAAGAAGTAGGTGACTTAAAACAAGGTTTGGGGTTGTTATGGGCTACATGTTTGTGTCCCACCTAAAATCACATGTTGAAACCCTACTCCCCAGTATGATGGTATTAGTAGGTTGGTCTTTGGAAGCTAATTAGATTTAGATCAGATCATAAAGGGGGATTACTGCCTTATAAAAAGAGAAAGCAAATAGAGTTCTCTCACTTTCTCTCTCTCTCTCTCTCTCTCTCTCTCTCTCTCTCTCTCATTCTCTTGCTCTTTCTTTTCCTCTTTGCCATGTGAGGATATGTCTGCAAAGCCAGGAAGAGGGCTCTTACCAGGAACCACACTGGCCAGCACCTTGATTTTGATCTTCCCAGCCTCCAGCACCATGAGAAATAAATGTTTTTTTTAAGACTTTCAGTTTCTGGTACTATGTTATAGCATCCAGAGCTGACTAAGATGGGGGTTTAATGCGATACATTTGGGATGAATGTTTAACAATAGGTATTCATGTCTACAATGTGTAGCGGAATTCTGAGTATTCTTGAATCAAGAAGGTTAATTTAGATGTGCATACTGGTCACATATTGATCCAAGCCAGAGATAGTGGGAGAGACAGTCCGTTTAAGCAACTGACCAGAAAGGAATAGCAAGAGTTAAAGTGTCGCAGTTCTGTGTCATGGGCTCCCCTTTGTTCACTGGAAAAGAAAACTCCTATTCTTGTGTGCCTAGAAGCTGAGCTAGAAGACACTGATGAGGGCAGCTCCAATGTCTGGCTGTCAAGGAAGCTGACAGGCATAAATAGGCTAGGTTCCTGACCATTCTCAACCCTGATGCAGAATTCCTGTCAAGCCAGAGAACAGGAGCAAGATACATTGACAGATATCACCAACTAGAAGGTGCGAACAATCCCCACAGGCCATAGTCTGTCTGTCACAGCTCTTTAACGGAAAGCAAAGATGGGACCAGCAGGTGCAGCAAATCTAATCCACTTTACTTATTAAGACATGCCCACATGGGTAAACAGGGGCCAAGAGATCTCTGAATTTATCCCAGCCAGAATAAGTATCCATCCGATTTTCTTTCCCAAACGAACATATTTTATCTGAATGGTAATACTTATATCACAATCTCATTACCTGTAATGACATAAATTTAATATGTAAGAAATAGAACGATTTTGCTTTTCCAAGTCCAAGTTAAACTTAGTTTACATTTCAAACCATGTAAAACATTTAAAATGTGGGAGAATAGACAATATTTCTTTAGTTACCAAAAATATGACTTTTTATTTTTGTTTTCTCTGAGTTTCACTTAAAGAATGGGTTATAGAAAACAGCTTCAAGGAGAGGTTGATAAATGCTGATAACATATTGCTATTTATTCTTTTGTACTCTAACTGGATTAAAGATTTATCCTTCCTTTCACTATCTATCTTTCAGTACAGAGCAGCTTTTCTTTTTTTAGGTAAAAATGAAGTGCTTAAAGTTAACAATGCAACAGATTTCATTATTTTTAAAAGAGAACAATAATTTCATCCTACACTGTATTCTGAATCTGATTTGTTGTATTTGTTGTATATGTCCTTTACGGAGGACATTTTAGGGATTTTTGGTTTACATAACAATTATATTTCTCCATCCTTCATTGTTATACTTCACCATTTTTAGTGACTGCTCTAGGATTAAAATATGCATCCTTAAGTTATAATTGTCTACTTAGAGTTAATATTTACCGTTTCATATGATTTTATAAGCATGAAACTATATAGTTTTATTTAGCATTATTTGTTTTCTTTTATAGATTATAACTACACATGTTAAAAACCCTATAATATCTAGTAACTTACAATATTCTGTGATTTAATTCTTTCCTATAGATAAAGGTCTTTATCTTGTGTCATTTTCTTTGAGGTTGACAAACTTCCTTTAGCATTTATTGTATGAGAGGTCTGCTGGCCAAGTATCCTATTTGTTTTTGATTGTTTAGAATCGTGTTTCTTTTGTATTCAATTTCAAAGGACTTCCCGCTGCTCCACTACAAAAATATGTAGTATATTATACTACATATTTGTATCATATATAGTACAATTAAAAGAGATAGAATTTGTTTTATCATACTACAGGACTTTTCAGATATAATTTCACTGACTTCTGATCAGCACTGCTTTTGTGTGAAAGTCAGATATTCATGTTTGTTCCATTGTATGTTATATGTGATTTTTCTCTGGCTGTTTCTGACATTTATGTTAATATTTGTGTTGCAGCAGTTTAATTACAATGTGTTCAGCTGTTGGTTTCTTTGACTATATCCTTCTTGATTTTTATTATGCTTTTAGTATCTGTATGTTTAGAGTTTTTATCAAATTTGGGATATTTATAGCCATTATTTCTTCAACAATGTTCTCCATTTATTCTGTCTTTTCTTATTCTTGAAGTGGAATTACATATGTGGTACACCTTTTGATACATCCCACAGTTCACCTTTTAAAAATTTTATTCTTCAGATTGGCTGATTTCTATTCAGTACCTCCACATTTTACTGACATTTACTTCTTTTGTTTGTAATCTGTGTTTTAAATACATGTGTTTTATGTTAAATGTTGTCATTTTTGTCCTAGAATTTCTGTTGGATTGTTTTATATAGATTCAGTTTGCCTGCGGAGAATCACAATCTGTTTATTCTTTAGGAAGAACTGATTTTGAGATCTTGAATGCCTTTATAATAACTTCTTTAAAGTCCTTCCCTAATTCAACATCAAAGATAATAGATAATTTGAGTTTCTTTTCTATTAATTGTGTTTATTTTCTTTTATTGGTTAATTTTCCTGTTTTACCTCTAGTCAGAAGTTTTTTTCTTTTTTTTGTATATTGGATGATATATACTCCACATCTGTGACTTTATCTTTTCTTGAGTTGTTCCCTTCCACTTCTAAGCACTATGGAAATTCCAATCCTGAGACCCTCAAAGTTCATATGTTGAATCTCCAATGTGATGTTATTAGAAGGTAAGGGCTTTGGGATGTAATTATGTCATGAGGATGTAACACTCAAGAGTGGGATTAGTGCCGTTATTAAACAAAAGAAAAAGCTAGCTCTTCTTTTCTTGCTTTTGCTCTCTTTTGCCCTTTCCCTCTCTCTTCCTCTTCTCCATGTGAGGATATAATTCAAAGACAGCCATGTTCAAATTAGGAAGTGGGCACTCACCAGACAAGAGATCTGTGCACAGTTTAGTCTTGAACTTTTCAGCTTCTAGAACTGTGAGAAAGAAACTATTGTTTAAGCCATGTAGTATATAGCATTCTGTTACAGCAGCCTGAACTGAAAAAGGGAGTGGGTTGGTTATAGAATTAAATATAAAATCGGCCAGGCGCGGTGGCTCACGCTTGTAATCCCAGCACTCTGGGAGGCCGAGGCGGGCGGATCACGAGGTCAGGAGATCGAGACCACAGTGAAACCTTGTCTCTACTAAAAAATACAAAAAATTAGCCAGGCATGGTGGCGGGCGCCTGTAGTCCCAGCTACTCGGAGAGGCTGAGGCAGGAGAATGGCGTGAACCCGGGAGGCGGAGCTTGCAGTGAGCTGAGATTGCACCACTGCACTCCAGCCTGGGCGACAGAGCGAGACTCCATCTCAAAAAAAAAAAAAAAAAAAAAAAAGATTTAAATATAAAAATATAAAATCTGTAACTGTAAAGATTCTAGAAAAAAAAAACAAAGTTATCTTTAACTTGACATAGACAAAGTGTTTGTTTTTTGTATAGGACAAAAAAAGCACTAACCATATAAATTGATAAATTAGTCCTCATCAAACTTAAGACATTCCATTCTTCAAAAGACATTTTTAAGAAAATACATTGATAAGTCACAGAATGAAAGAGTAGCTGTAACACATACATGAGAAAAATTTAATGGATTGTATAGATAACTCCCACAACAACTCAATAAAAGTGTTAAAAGACTTGAACACACACTTTACAAAAGAAGATATATGAATGGCAAATAAGCAAAGAAAAAATGTCAGTAGTATCACAAAACACTGATTAAGTGGCTAACATTATAAAGACTGATAATAACAAATGTAGGTCAACCGATTTGGAATAACTATTACTTTCAAACATGGTAACGGAAGTACATAACAGTTCAGTTACTTTGAAGGGGTTGTTTGATGGTTTCTAATAAAGTGAAACATATTTCTACCCTATGATTTAATAATTCTTTTCCAAGGTATTTTTGCATGGGAAATGTACATATATATTAAGAATGTTTTATTAGTTTGTTCTCACATTGCTATAAAGAAATGCCCGAGACTGGGTAATTTATAAAGAAAAGAGGTTTAACTGGCTCACGATTCCACAGGCTGTACAGGAAGCATAAAAACTTCTTTTCAGCTTCTGGAGAGGCTTCAGGAAACTTAAAATCTTGGCAGGAGGTAAAAGGGAAGCGGGTACATTTTACACGGCCAGAGCAGGACCAAGAGAGAGGTGGGAGGTGCTACACACTTTTAACAAAATCAGATCTTGTGATAACTCACTCACTCCCTATCACAAGAATAGCACTGAGATGATGGTGCTAACCCATTCATGAGAATCCCACTCCCATGATCCAATGACCTCCCACCAGGCCCCACCTCCAACACTGGGAATTACAATTTGATGTGAGATTTTATTGGGGATAGAGATCCAAACCATATAAATCTGCCCCTGGTCTTTCCCAAATTTCATGTCCTTCTCAATTTGCAAAATGAAATCATACCTTCTCAACAGTCCCCGTGAGTCTTCACTCATTCCAGCATTAACTCAAAAATCCACAGTCCAAGTCTCATCAGAGACAAGGCTAGTCCCCTCTGCCCATGAGCCTATAAAATCAAAAACAATTTAGTTACTTCCAAAATACAATGGAGCTACACACAGTGGGTAGATACTCCTGTTCCTAAAGGGAGAAATTGGCCAAAAGAAAAGGACTACAGGCCCCATGCAAATCTGAAACCTAGCAGGGCATTCATTGAATCTTAAAGCTCCCAGGTGATCTCCTTTGACTTCATGTCCCACATCCAGGGCATGCTGGCATAAGGGGTGTGCTTCCAAAACCTTGGACAGCTCCACCTCTGTGACTTTGCAGAGTTCAGCCTCCATAGCTCATCTCATGGGCTGGCATTGAGTGCCTGTGGCTTTTCCAGATGCATGGTGCAAGTTGTCAGTGGATGTACCATTCTGGGGTCTGGAAGATGGTAGCCCTCTTCTCACAGCTCCACTAGACAGTGCCACAGTTGGGCCTCTGTGTGTGGGCTCCAATCCTACATTTCCCCTCCACACTGTACTAGCAGTGGTTCTCCATGAGGGCTCCACCCCTGTAGTTGGATTTTGGCTGGACATCCAGGCTTTTCCATATATCCCCTGAAATCTAGGCAGAGGCTTCCAAGCCTCCACTCTTGCATTATGTGTACTTGCAGGCTTAGGACCATGTGAAAGCCATCAAGACTTATGGCCTGCACCCTCTGATGCAGTGGCCTGAGCTATATCTGGGGCTCTTTGAGCTGAGGCTGGAGCCAGAGCAGCCAGAATGCTGACAGCAGTGCCCCTAGGATGCAGAGGGGCTTCCCTCCTAGGCCTTTGAGCCTATCATGTGAGGAGCTGCTGCAGAGGTCTCTGAAATGCCTTCAAGTCCTCCTCATTGTCTTGGCTATTAACATTTAGCTCTTTGTCACTTATACGAATTTCTGTAGCCTGATTGAATTCTTCCCCAGAAAATGGATTTTTCTTTTCTTACCACATGGCTGGGCTGCACTAAAACTTATTCTCTGCTTCTCTTGTAAATATAAATTTCAGTTTTATATTATTTATTTGCTCAAACATATGATCATAGGTTGTTAGAAGCAGCCATACCACATCTTAAACGCTTTGCTGATTTGAAATTTCTTCTGCCAGCTACCCTAAATTATGACTCTCAAGTTCAAAGTTCCACAGATTCCCTAGAGCAGGAGTACAATGCCACCAGTTTCTTCGCTAACACAGATCCAAGCCATATCAAATATTCCTGGCAGTCTTATTTATAATAATCAAAGAGTTGAACAAACCAAATACTCATCATCACAGAAATAGGAAAACAACTTGTAGTGTAGTTACATATAAAAATACTATTTAGTAGTACAACTAGAATATATTATTGATGTATGCAGCAATACGAATAAATCTGAAAAAATATCAAGGCATTTGCAGGCATAAAAGAGTACATTTTTATTCCATTTACATAATATCCCAAAACAAAAATCTATCATGAAAATAATTAGAAAATGTTTGCTCTTGAATGGGGAGGAAAAGGGATTAAATACAAAAGGAATCATGGAGTCAATTTGGAGTAATTGAAATATCCTTTTTCTTGACAGTTCTTTAGATTAATGTGAATGTAAAGTTGTCAAAACTCCTAGAATGTAATGCATATGACCTGTGAATTTTATTGCATATTAAATACACCTCAACAAAAAAGAAGTAAAAATGTAAAAACACCATGATTTGCTACATAAAATCTAGAAAGTCTGTATAAAACTTGAAATGGAATAGTACCATTAAAAGTACTCACAGCATTTCATCTGAATGTCTTTCAAAAAGTAAATAAAACTATTGCCATGTCTTTGCCAGAATGAGTATCTTTTGACAATATCTAGTTATTCAGTCATTGACTATAGATACCATGATTTATATCATTGGTTAATTGATCAACTTACTCCTATTTTGTTACTTTTTCTCTTTCCTCTGTTTTGGCATTTCTATGGCATTTTAAAAGAGATTTTATCGTATGGGGTTTTGAAATATATTTTCTAATTTGAATGAGGCAGATTAGGTCAATTCCATATCAGTTGCATATTTACTCATCTAAGGCTATGAAGAGAACTGAGTAAAATGTATGCCTATTAGTGTATATACTCGTGGGGGGTGCATGTGTGTGTGTATGTGTGTGTTATAGATATGGGTAGGCAAGTAAAGAAGACGGATATTAAGGACACCTTTATTTCTTTATGTAAGCTTCTGTTGAGAAATTTAGGAAGATGAATAAATACAAAAAAAAATCTTACTTATTTTTTTCCTTGATTCTTGGCTCTCCTGAGAAGACAGGAGGTAGTCCACTATTAAGAAAGAGAACTATTAAATCAAACAGAATTTTTGAATAAATGAGAGATGATCTGATTGTTGATGCAGAAAAATCAACGAGCCCGGCAATTGGCACATTAGTTATGTTTTTCACAAAAGTGTGAGATTATAACAGATATTTCTAGTATTACTGAGTAGTATTATTATGTGTGCTGTGAATTTTTGTTGGCAGTGTAATTCCTTACAGTGATAATTTTTCAAAGAATCCATACTATCAACACTAGAAAATAATATTTCTTTCCTATATTTATATTCAGTAACTAAATGTTCATCATGAAGTGGAGAACGCATATAATTTATGTTAAAAAATGAAATATGAGGTTTTAAAGGTTGACCACAGTTTTCAGAACCCCTGCTCTTCTCGTTCTCATTTAGGAAACAGCTCAAGGGAAGAATTCATGAGGTTTTCTACAGAAAAACACTGCCAAGTCTAAGCTCTGTTTCTGTGACAGCTGAATAAACGTGGTAATTTGCTTGTGACTGCCACCATCCTTTTACATTTTTTGTGCTTCCTTTACCTGTTTGATTTATCTCTACAATCACAGAGATTCTTTATAAGAATGTTTATTGACTGGAGTGATACCTATTCATGGGCACAGTTGCTGATAAACTGCGAAGCTCACCAGTGTATCCTATTCTAATGCTGCTAATGGTCCACAAATGCAGTTAGTTTTGAATAGGAAGAATAGGAGAGGTGATACGCATGTCTTTCTCTTAGCAAAGTCAATAGTCAGATGGCGAGGACCCAAACTGAATTTTTCTAGAAGGCTGATCCAGAATGTTCCTTCAGTGTCTCATTATGCTTTATGCTTCCTGACACTGGCAGGAGGATCAGGGTTCAGGTTTAACAAATTGACAGCACTGATCTTCATTCTGTAGCATTGTTCTAGGGACAGTGAAAAATAATTACATTTTCTACGTGGAAGCATCTTAGCAAACCCCTCATGAGTCACTCTCTCGCTTGCTTTACAAATAAGAAAACAGAATCCTCTAAAAGAGACAAATTCGAAAAAGCAATTTTATGAATCAGAAATAGTATATAGTTAATCATATCTAGTAGCTTGGTTATTCCAAAAATGTAACTATCAATAATCATTAAATATTAACTACTTTTTAAATCATACATGTACCCACTTTAAAAAATAATTAACACTTTTATTTTTTATGGATTTAAACCAAAGGAGATTACTCTGTTAATGGCTAATTTATAGTCAATATTTTGAATAAGCCTTGATTTTCAGACATAATTTTATTAATTAGTTTAAAAATGCTAACAAAAATGTAACTATATTGATTGGCTTATTAGGGCTGTCATCACAAAATACCACAATCTATTTGACTCAAGCAACAGAACTTTATTTAAGTTCAGAAGTCTAGAAGTTTAAGGTCAAGGTGTCAGCAGGGCTTATTTCCTTTGACTCCCTTCTTTGTGGCTTGCAGATGGTCTCCTTCTTGCTGTATCCTCACATGATATTTCCTTTTTGTTCACACCTCCAAGACATGTCTTTTTGTGTGCAAATTTCCTCTTCTTAGAAAGACACCAGTTGTATTAGCTTAAAGCCAAACTTAACACTTTCATTTTGACTTAATTACGTCTATAAATAACTTATCTGCAAACACAGTCACATTCTGAGGTGACTGTATAGATTTGAATAACTAGATATTGTCAAAGGAATACCTGAATATAATTCATCAACATATGATTTTTGAGAGGCATGCAATTTAGCCCATGACACTATATTTATTTAGAAACTAGTGGGGGAAAGATAGAAACAGAAAGTGGATGCTCATATTACATGTCTGAGAAAAAAACCCAAATAAACATTCTTGGAGGTGAGGGGCATCATTATGGGATAAAACTTCAATGCCTTCTTTTCAACAGTGCAAAGGGAGAACTTGTTTTGGTGGGAGGAACTCTCTTGCACAATTTAATTCCTGGAACAGAGAAGACAGAGCTAAACAAAGAATCTCACAGAAAGCTATCATTTCAGGAAGCAGTGGGAGAGGACCAAAGAGACTTCATTTTTTTTTTTTTTTCTTTCTTCTGAGACAGAGTCTCACTCTGTCGCCCAGGCTGGAGTGCAGTGGTGTGATCTCAGCTCACTGTAAGCTCCGCCTCCCGAGTTCACGCCATTCTCCTACCTCAGCCTCCCGAGTAGCTGGGATTACAGGCGCCCACCACCATGCCCGGCTAATTTTTGTACTTTTAGTAGAGACGGGGTTTCACCGTGTTAGCCAGGAAGGTCTTGATCTCCTGACCTCGTGATCCGCCCGCCTCGGCCTCCCAAAGCGCTGGGATTACAGGCATGAGCCACTGTGCCCGGCCCGAGACTTCATTTTTAAAAAGCCCACAGTGGTCTCTTCTCCTTGGGTGGACAGAAGTAAATCCAAAATACACAGAAGTCAGCACAATGAAACTCTAGCCCTTTTAAACCTTGAATTATTGTTTTTTCTTTTTTCTTTTTTCTTTCTTTTTTAGACAGAGTCTCGCTTTGTTGCCAGGCTGGAGTACAAGTGACCTGATCTTGGCTCACTGCAACCTCTGCCTCCTGGGTTCAAGCGATTCTCCTGCCTCAGCCTCCCAAGTAGCTGGGACTACAGGCGCCTGCCACCACACCCAGCTAATTTTTGTGTTTTTATTAGAGACAGGTTTTCACCATGTTGGCCAGGATGGTCTCAATCTCCTGACCTCATGAACTGCCCACCTCGGCCTCCCAAAGTGCTGGGATTACAGGTGTGAGCCACCACACCCGGCCACCTTAAAGATTCTTAGCAACGCTAAGATTATAAGCTGTAGGTTATAAGATTTTTTTTTTAAAGTAGGAACAGAAATGTCAAACAGCAGATGGAAAATATTCATTGCCAAATTTTTACCTGAGGATGAATGAAAAAATTGCTTTTATAGAGTAAGACCATAAAAAACATAGCAATAGAAGAAGGTGGTGGGCAGAACTCAAGAAATTTTTTTTTTTAATCAAAATCACCAGAGAATAAAATATAAAATAAGAAGTCAGACATAGCTAAAAACACAGCAAACGAACTAGAGAAGAGAAATGAGAGAGGCAGGAAAAAGAAAATAGTCACACATATATTTTTAAGAAAAGAAATTTTAAAATGTTGACAAGGGAAAAAAAATCAACCATATGAGTCACGAATGTCGTTGGTTAAGAAAATCAATAACAATACCACGGGAAGAAGACATATTTAAAATTATAATTGAATAGATTTTTCCTGACTTAAGCAAAGACTGAATTTTCATACTGATGTTACACCTATTTCTTAGGCAAATTTGGCCTAAAGAAAGAGCAGCAGATAAAGGAGCAGAAAAGGGGAAGTACTAAATGTAAGGGAACTATGCATATTTACTTAATGGATTTTAAATTATATAATATTTGGACGGCAAATTAAGTCACAAAATTAGGATATTGAATAGCCCCAAAGTAAACACAAATAAATTTAATAAGTAATAAGAAAATTTAAAAAATTTAATAAGTGTAATAAGTTACAATTAAAGTCATGGAGGAGAGGGGAAGAAGAGCCACATTAATTTCATCATTGATCACATGCAAAAAAATAGAAATTATTAGAAGAATTAGAGTTTTAGGGAATTGTATTGAGTAAAAAATGACAAGAAAACCAATATTGACAGGAATATGGATATAATGAGTGTTATTTAAAATCTTAACATAGTGGAACAAAGCTAATATCAAGTACATCAGTTACCTCAATTTACATATATTAGATAAACTCACCCATTGAACAAAAAATGCTTATTTTTAGGTTGGATTATAAATTAAAACAAACTCAGAGAGATACAGGTAATACAAAATAACATAGAAATATGAAAAATAAAGGAATGAGGTATGATCTTATAGAAAAGTTTGGGAAACATGATTAAGTATGAAATAAATGCCAGTATTGGATATAATTCATATTATAGATATAACAGGTAACAATATTAATTTCATAATTAAATATCACAGAAAATGAGGAAATATAGAAATATATTTTATTGGATAATTTAGCTCTCCCATTTCATGAAAGAATAAGGAATAAGATTTTAAATTGCAAACACATAGTTAATAAAGCAGATAACAGGTAAAACATGTACAATTTCTTTTCACGAACCCATGGAATATTGACCAAAATCAACTATTAAATGCCAGTGAAAATGTCAAAGAATTAAAAGTATAACTTGATTTTAAAACCAGAAAATACAACAGTTCCTCTCATCTGGAAATGTAAGGGAAAAGAAATTATCTCTCTCAAAGCCTTTTGAGGCAAAAATTAAATCTAAAAATTAATTTCAGAATATCTACAAAGTGATAATGCAAACATATAACAAAACATATGCAATCTAATTAAAGCAGTGATATATATGAGACATATTTTATATATGTGTATGTATGTATGTATGTGTAAATACATATAGGTATGTAACTATAGATAAAATAATACAAATTAATACATTAAATTAATAAGGATTATATTTAAAATATTTAGGGAACAAATCTATAAAGTTGAAGCAGAAAACGTTAATGAAGATAAAATCATTGAGGTCAATTAATTTAAGCAGTTCAATTCACAAGTTGTCCAAAAACTGCTTCTTTGAAAAAGAATATTATAAAATAAAATTTAAAATTACACTTACAGGAAAACGCACAAAATGAATGAATGTTAAAGGGAAGAAAGGACTGATAAAAGTAAAGGTTATGAGTCTAACATTCTATGCTTTGTATAAACTAAAAATATGAATGAAAATAATATTTTTTGAATATGCAATTTATCCAAAGTAATTCTAGAGGAGACAGAAAACTTTGAACAGATCAACTAACCAGAAAATCAAATAAGTTTTCAATGAACAAGCTCCAGCTTTTAAAAAATGACCATGCTCTAATAGATTCAGTGGAAAACCTTACTAAATTTTCAAATTTTCAAATATCAGATCATTTCAATACTATTTAAATTTTTCCACAGCATATAAAAATGTTTATTTTCTTAATAAGGAAACAAATAAGTGATATCAAAATTTACAAAGGCTGCCATTTAAGGAAAGAATCAGTCCCACTTTATCAACTTAAAATCTTAGAATAAAATTAAGACAAAATTTTGTACTACAGTAAAATAACGTTATGATATCATAAATGGGGGTCTTCTTTCAGAAAAAGAATACATGGTATAATGATCTTTTAGATATTAAAAATATACTATTATACTTAATTCTTTTTTTTTTTTTAATTATACTTTAGGGTTTTAGGGTACATGTGCACAATGTGCAGGTTTGTTACATATACTTAATTCTTATTTTTATGAAACTTTTATTAAAACAAGATTAAATAGACACTATGTTAATATGAACCTAAAAGCCTGCATCGTGTTGAATGTGAAAAAACTAGAAACATTCCTATTGGAGCTGAGGATGAAGCAAATGTGGACAATCACCACTATGATATGTTTAAAAAAAATTCTAGCCAATGAAATTACAGAAGAGGTATAAATTAAATTTTAATAAAATGGAAAGAAGAAAATGAAATCCTCAATGTTTACAGAAGTGATATTTATACTTGGAAACCTAAAATAATCAACTCCAAAATCAGAAACCTTACAGAACTCTAAAAAAGAGTCATTTATATAACTAGTCGCAGCATTAATACACAAAAATGAATATGTGTGTGTAATCAGTTAAAATATACAAAATATGACTTCATTTATCATATGAAGAAAGGATAAAATACAAATAGTAATAGTAGTATGAAATATGCAAGATCTATACAGAGAAAAGTGAAGACATGAGAAGGAGGAGAGAAAGGATATTGTTCCATGTTTTTGGATAGGAAGACTCAATATCAGAAAAATGAAACTGTTCCTCAAAATAATTGAGAAAAGTAACATATTCTTATTAGAAATGCCATTATTGATTTTAAACCTCTAAGTAGATTCTCTAGTTTATTGTGAAAATATTGTTTAATAAAGCAAAGTTTCCAGGAAAAGTCAGTAACAGAAAAGTAATAAAGATGGGACCTATGGTATAGTAAGATTTCAATAATTAAAATAATGTGATACTGGTATATGATGGTTTGGCCAATCAAATAAACATAATAGAAAGCAAAAAAAAAAAGATTCTAGTATGCATGCCAATTTATAAAATGACAAAATGGAGACTTTACTTGAATAAGGAAATAACGGAACTATTTGAGTAAAGCATTATATGATTACTTGTTATTTAAAGAACAACTATGTTGGCTTCATACCTCACAGTTATAAACCATAATAAGTTACAACTTCATTCAATATTGAAATGTCGCAAACAAAAGACAAAAATTACTAGGATAGATTATAAGAAACATAGTTTTGAATGAGAAAATCCTTTCTTATTATGACCAGTAGGAAGCAAAGCGTGGTTAAAAAAATATGCCTTGCTTGAAACCACACACACACACAAAAATGATATATTGGAAAAATAAATTAATAAGTTAGCAGCTAATTTCTGTAAGGAAGAGTTCCTACAAATCAATCAGAAATGCATTTTAAAAAATTAAAATGAGCAAAAATGACAGTAGAAGCTTCACAGAAAAAGAAATATAAATGGTTACAAAAATATAAAATTATCAACTTTCTTCATAAGAGAAATATCAAATTTAAAAAATGAGAATTTTTTAGGCCTGTCAGAATTGAAAGATCAGAGAGTCATATTATTTTGTGTTGGGAAAATAGCATTCTTTTATGATGTAGCTCCCAGCAAAGCTTGTGCCCTAATAAAGGTTGCCAGGCAAAGCTGTGAGTTGGGCTGAAATTCAGCCAATGTTTAGCTCTTTCAGCCTTGCCATCAAGACTAATCCATCTATTTCAGGGGTTGGTTGACAAACTATGGCCTGTGTGCCAAATCTAACCCTCTGCCTATTTTTGTAAATAAAGTTTTGTTAGAGTACAGCTTCACTCACTGGTTTTTGTATTATCTACGGTTGCTTTCACTCTCTATAATGGCAGGGTAGAGTAGCAACAGAAACATTACGGACCTCAAAGCCAATTATATGTACTATCTAATATTTTATAGAAGACATTTGCCAATCCAGATGAAAGTACAATTTGCCTTCCACGAAAGCTCTATTTAGTCACAAAGCTTTACCTGAGAATGTACATTGACCAGAAATAGTGTTTTTTTCTACTTCAGTTTTTCAGAGATGATGAATTTTCCTAAATTTTCCAGACATGCCTATGGACTATCAGTAGCCTAAGCCACATGGTGGTATAGTATCTGAAGTGCAATTTAGCAATACCTTCTAAAATGTATAGCACATAAACCATTTGACCATTTAATTTCATTTAAAGCAATTTATCTGATTAACATACTTATATGTGAATGAAATTATGGACAGAGTGATTCACTTTCAAAAATAAAAAAAGCCTACTTGCAAGTTCGTCATTAACAAATTGCTTAATATATGAACCATTACAAAATGGAATACTATGTATATATTAAAAAGTAAAATTTCCTTTAAGAAATTCATATGGTATAAAATTCTCAAAAATGTTTTTGAATGAAAGAAGTAACACGCCGATTCTGGGATTGGCGAGGTAATTTGCTTTGGCCAATAAAACAATACTACATATAATAAAAATAGAAGCTTAAAAAAGAGGTTGCACATTTCTAGTTCCTCTCTTTGACCCTTGTCATGACCATGAAAAGTTGCCTGCAGGGACGTGAAGGATGAATGGAGGATATGTGTTGAGGTACCATCAATTGAGTACAGATGCATAGGTGAGTCTAGCCATGATTTTTCAATTCTTCCAAGATTAGCAAGCAGATATTATATAGATTGTAAAAAGTGTTATACACAGATTACCACTTGTTGTGATTGCTATTGTTATGTGTTTTTCTCTAATGTGTCATGAGTTGTCTCTTTTGAGAGTAACCACAAGACAACATATCCACTTTCGAAGAGAGAGCTCTGACGAGGTTCGGGTGTCTTGGTCAGATGAGACATAATAAGGAAATGAAACCAAAATGCATAAATCAGAAGAAAATTATTAGTAACAGGTCTCAGAGAGGGTAGGGTTGCCAATAGGAGACTGACCAGAAGTTCAGAGGCAGCGGGGAGCTCAACCAGTGGGTGGGAAGTGAGAGAGAAAGAGAGAGAACCTCTCTCCTTTTAAGTATAGTTCTTCTGTGGAAACTAACTTTTTCTTTCTTTCTTTTCTTCTTTCTTTCTTCTTTCTTTCTTTCTTTCTTTCTTTCTTTCTTTCTTTCTTTCTCTCTCTCTCTCTTTCTCTCTCCCTCCCTCCCTCCCTCCCTCCCTCCCTCCCTCCCTTCCTTCCTTCCTTCCTTCCTTCCTTCCTTCCTTCCTTCCTTCCTTCCTCTATTTCTTTTCTTCGATGGAGTCTTGCTCTGTGACACAGGCTGGAGTGCAGTGGAACAATCTCGGCTCACTGCAACCTCCTCCTCCCGGTTTCAAGCAATTCTCCTGCCTCAGCCTCCCGAGTAGCTGGGATTACAGGCATCTGCCACCACACCTGGCTATTATTTTTGTATTTTTAGTAGAGATGGGGTTTCACCAAGTTGGTGAGGCTGGTCCACCCGCCTCGGCTTCCCAAAGTGCTGGGATTACAGGCATGAGCCACTGCACCCAGCTGGAACTATACTTTCATTAAAGTCCACAGGCATTATCTTTTAGATTTTCCTTTGCGGGTTATAGATTGACTAATTTAAGGAAAACATGAGTTAAGAGGGAATTTATTTACATGATATGGCATTAGATTTTATCATGGTTAGCAGCTGTAGGTTATAGTGGGTTTTCTCTCAGTAAGATGAGGAACAAGCAGGTTACATCACAATCATGTAAAGAGGGGAAGTTTTCAGTAAGTTACAGGTGACCTGTTATGACTGTGTTTCAAATAACTTATGTCAGGCCTGCAAATGGATGCAGAGGCAGCAACTATATTAAACAAATTTATGACTCTGCTATTTTACACTCTACAGGCTGAGAAGCTTTGTTACACAGCAACAGTTAGCTGATACTCTTTCAACATTAAAAATTTAAACTTTGTGAACATTTTATTCAACACTGAAAAGAATTTAAAAATGCAAATGAAAATCACATAAATAATTCGTCACATGTCATGTGGGCAGTTTTAAAATGTTAATTTTAAATATTGATATAGATAAAGAAATAGGAATAAAATCAGAAATATTGTTGGTGAAAACTTACATTTTAAAAATAATTCTTCCAAAATATTTTGGAAATAGGTATAAAAATATGAGACTCTTAGGTAGCCTTATGTCTAGAAATACCACTTATAATTTGTCTAAAGAAAATTGTCTTTGATGCTTATAAAGTCATCACTATAAAGATTTTAATGATGAACATATTTTTGATAAGGTAAAATATGGTATGTTATTAAGAATAAAATGCTAAATGTATGATACATTGACTTTATTACCTATAGGTAATAGGCGCTTTGCTAATAAGATGTCCTTAGACTGACAAAAAAAGAATCCACATTTAAAAAATTTTCAGTCACCGGTTAAACTGTTTAACTAAATGTATTGTCATGATACTTCCTGGTTTATTACTCGATTCAGTGCCCAGTAACCTTGACAAAAGTTGGCAGTTACATTTTCCCAATCTGTCCAGATTGTGAGTCCCTTAAAATAATATCAATTTTTTAGATGAAGAGGCTGTGGCAAAGGGAGCTTTAAATATTTGCCTAAGGTCGCATGATGTGGCAAAAAAGCTGGGGCTTGCCACCAGGCAATCTGGTTCTAGTATCTGCATTCTGAACTTCTCAGAAAACATTCTAGACAGTAGAGTAAAGGACTAAGTTAATGTACAGAGACACAAAAGCATCGAATGCATGGGGAGACATTTCAACAGCTTTCAGACACACCTACTGAGTACTTGATGAAACACAATTCTATCTACTGAATAATACACATAGGATGTGATAAAATACAAATTTAAAAGGCAAATTGGAGCTAGAATTTGGAGACTTTTAACAACTGATAAAATAATAAGACATTTGAAAATATGAGTGAAATATTCAAGGTAGAATGTAAAATTACACCTATACAGAAAATTTACATCTGCCAAATAATAATCTCATATTGATTAAAAGTAATTTAATATTTTGAAAATTTCTGAGAGAAGTAAAAAGAATAAAACTTTGTGAACAGATTGGAGCATCTATTGAACTTTTAAATGAAACTTTTAAGTTCGATTTTTATGAATATTTTTCTCAATATTTTTCAATCATTCGTATGTTTGCACATCTGTTTGTTATCTGCCTTTAACACCATACATGACACAATATTGAATTAAATTACAGAAGCAGATCACATCTAATACAATTATAAATGTCATTTATACCAAATGTCAGAAAAATGAAGTTCAAAAATGTCTAACTGAGTAAATTATGAAACTTGAATTTTTATATTTCATTAAGATGCAATATTAATAAAGATGGGAAACAAGTTTTAAGTTAACTGGCAATAAACTAGGTAAATATTTTTTTTTTTTTTTTGAGACGGAGTCTCGCTCTGTCGCCCAGGCTGGAGTGCAGTGGCGCCGTCTCGGCTCACTGCAAGCTCCGCCTCCCGGGTTCACGCCATTCTCCTGCCTCAGCCTCTCCGAGTAGCTGGGACTACAGGCGGTAAATATTTTTGACAGGAGTCTATGTTTTCAAAAGCATGTCTATCTGACATAAAGAAACAGTAACTAATACCAAAGGAAATATTATCTATGCTTACAAGTGAATAAAATTTATTTAATAATTTGATTCTGTAGTTAAAATATTCTTCATTCACTCAGTCCACAATTGTATATTGAGTACCAATTATCATCACTCATTTGTTCCCAGGCTCTAGTCCCAAATCTGATATTTATCTAGCATACATTACTGATTACACCCTTCCTAGAAGGGTCATCCTGAATAAGTGTAAATATTCTGAGCTTTGACACGTATGTGTGTAATACAGAAATATATTACTTATTTTTTCCCATGTCGAAGTGATTCAATGACATGATGTATATGAAAATGCTTTGTTAACTTGAAAACTAAATATACAGATGAGAATTTCCTAGGAATAGTACTATAATTGTAACAAATTTTAGTATTCATATAGCCCAGGATATTTGCTCTGCTGTTGTTGTCACATATGAAAGCATAATAATTCTGCTCCCCGTATTAGCACTCTTACAAGCCAATTTATAAACTATCTCTATTATGTGATGACATTTTGTTCTCCTATAAAACATGGTCAAAATATACAAATTCTATTATTAATCTGCTATCTAAAACCAATTATTATAAATCCTTTTTAAAACTTTAAGAATCACTGGGAAAAGAATAAATATTATGCTGCTAATCCACCAATTATGCCAGGAGAAGTCTCTAATTAGTGAGATCTCATTTACAAAATGGTTCCATGCAAGCTATTGACTTCAGATGCATTTTGATGCTGACAGTTTCCCCACCTGGGAAATGTAAAAACACTATATGAAGATAATAGTGAATGCAACATAAAAATTGCCACAGCAAGCGCCTTGCCAATCTGACCCTGATAGGACAGACATATTGATTGGCTAGGGCTGGCAGAAGGTTAAGCAGCCAGGACAGAGAAGCAAATGCAGGTGGATAATACAACCCACATGTTACACTTCTTCCTTTA
Organism: Symphalangus syndactylus; assembly: GCF_028878055.3. NCBI lineage: Eukaryota > Metazoa > Chordata > Mammalia > Primates > Hylobatidae > Symphalangus > Symphalangus syndactylus. Next base: position 115,505,729 of record NC_072428.2, read on the forward strand.
AATTATGCACCAATTTAAAATGAATGCTGCTTGGGATTGTGAGTTTAACTCACGATCACTGTAAAATGGAAATTGCCTGGAAGTTTCTACTAGAAGTAGCAATAAAGTTATATTTAGCCTAGGGTATTTGAAGGAAAACTGCTATCACTGGTAATAGAATTTATAGCTGGCTTTGCTATTGTAGATAAATCCATGTTTTTGACTTTGCAACCATTGAAACATAAAAATTAAACCTTTTAACCATGGTCAAGACTTCTGTACTAAATGGTAAAAGCCAGTTATGATTGTTATCAGAAAGTTATTTCTAACTGTCAATTCTGGGGGAAGAAAGAATTTTAAACATCTCTGAAGTTTTATTTACAATTAATTGGATACTCAATTGTAAAAAGATTATGAATTGATTTATGAAAAGAGCTTCTAGAGGCCATGGCTGAGCTCCGTGCCTTTGGTCTGGATGTGCTTTGCTTTTATTGTTGTTGCTAATGCATTGATAAGGACACTTTTGTTGATAATAAGCTTAAAAGATATTTACTTTATTTTGCTTACATGTTCATAGAGGATGTCTGAACAGAATTTTGCTGAATGGCTTGGCTGTGAACCAAACACAGCATCGAATGCTTCCTGCAGACTACTCAGGGAATTTATGGGAAGTAATAAATACAACGACTGCTTAAGCCTCAGCTGAAAGCCTTAGAATACTACCATTTTAAGAAAGTATGTCCTGTAAGGAGGTGAATATTAATTAGTTTTACCAAGGCAAAATGAAATAGACACCTGAGGTAATTATCCAGATACTGTATATTTTCTCTTAAATAGGAGCTCTAATTAAATTTAGGTGGAAAGCTAGATTATTTGCATTCATTTTCCAAAATAAAAGCATGCCAAAGGGAAATCAGAAAGGCCTGTAAGAATGCCTCTGAAAACTACATAATAATCAGAAATAACGTAAAAATGTTATACATGTCTCATTCTAATTTTGAGTATAACATTTATAAAACTTCAGATATTCTTAGAAATACTGAAATTGGCCTTTGGGTCTTATATCAAGTGTTTTAGTCTTCTAAAGGAGAAATTATGAAAACAGGAAAGGAGAATGGTAAACAGTGAATGTAGTCTGAGAAAAATAACTCAGTTATGCCGTTCTTGCCTTGCTATAAAAGAAACCTGAGGCTGGGAAATTTATAAAAAGAGGTCTAATTGGCTCACAACTCTGTAGGCTTTACAGGAAGCATAGCACTGGCATCTGCTTCTGGTGATGACTTAGCAAGTTTACAATCATGAGAGAAGGTGACAGGGAACAGGCATATCACATGCTGAGAGCGGAAGCAAGACAGAGATGGGGGCAGGTGCCACACACCTTTAAACAACCAGATTTCATGTGAACTCACTCATTACCCAGGGTATGGCACTAAGTCATCCATGAGGGTTCTATCTTCACGATTCAAACACCTCCCATCAGGGTCCACCTCCAATGCCAGGAATTAGATTTTAATATGAGATTATGAGGGGACAGATATTCAAATCATATCATAAGTCTAGAAGATTATTTAAGTGAGATAGTTCAGCACTTTCTATAGAATACATGCACAGGAAATAAATGCGGAGGACATTTTGAAACCCTTTTCAGCATAACATGCAAAGAAATATATATGTTTGGGTGTTTATATATGTGTGTGTGGGGGTATTGTGTCTTTGCATGTATCCTATTTCAATAACTGAAACAATCTTGTGGGAGAAAGCATATACAGAGTGTATGTAGAAGAAACAACTGTACTCTGTCATGGAGATTATGATAAAAAAGCAGAACAGTGATCTGTGGACACAATTACTGATATTAGATTGTTCTACATATCAATTTGCTGCTTCTCATACTGGTGAATTTAAGGACAAGTTATATATTCCCTTGTTGTTTCCAAGTACCAATACACTCTTTCTTCTTCCAATAGTGCCCCTATTAAGAGATATTTTTTGTTATATAATAGAAAAATCATGGCCTTTGGAATCAATCTTGTTTATGAAAACTAGCCTTGTTGATTCACTTTCTAAGTGACCTTGGACAATTTTCTCAACTCACATTGTGATTTTGTAAAGGTAAAAGGCAATAATACATTTAAAATATGTATAAATACTTAGTAGATTACTGTTAATTTCCATTTTGTTTTGCCAAGGGCCTACTCATTAAATCGAACTTATCCCTTACCCTAAACATCCAGATCTCATTTATAATATTAATAAAAACTGTTTTTATTAATATTTATGATCTGCCTTACATAAGTCAGCAAGGGTGTGGGGCTGCTACCTATGGACAGACGCCTGCTTGAGTTTCCACCGTTAACTGTTTCCATGATTTCCATATGACCTGGCACTCCACTTGATGATTGCTTGAATTTTGTTAGAACCTCAACTTCCTTCAGACAATCCCATTCTTTTCCCCCTGTATATTCTGTCTAATCAGTTCCCTAAGCTCACTGTTACATACTTAGGCAATTCTTTTCTGAGAAATCTTTTTTCCAAGAGGGAGGATGATATTGTGAATGGTTTCAAGTCAGTTTTGACCACTGATCCTAGAAGAGAAAGTAAATCTTTGGTGATTTAGTGAGTAAGCGTAGACAATGTTGAGTGTAGATTGGCATATGTAGGCAGATGAATAGATTATGCGAAGTCGAGAGGAGATAAAGATTGTAATCAGTTCAATGTGTCTGGATCACACAAAAAGCAAGATTAGAGAGTAGCAAGAGATGAAGTTGGAAATATAAAAAGAAACAAAGTCACGATGGGGCTAATAGCAACTTTAAGAATTAGTATATTCTCCCAAGGCAACTGGAAATTTGTGACTTTAAGCAGGAATCAATCAGATGAACTTTGTGCATTAGGTGGATTATTTTGTCCTGAGCACAAAGTATGGGTAAGTAAACACAAGACTACAGATGGAAAGAACATTTATATAACTATTAACACAGGTGCAGCATAAAGGTCACACGAACTAAATTACTGATTGTATAGATGTAGAAAAGTAAACTGATTTGAAACAGAATTATGAAAATTGACTGATTAAGATTATTTTAAACCTGCTAATATATCCTAAAGAGAGTTAAAAATAACCTGTTTTAAATTGCCGGAATTTTAGCTAAATCTAACAATAATGTGCCAAAAACCTTTTTTTTTTTTCACTAGATTTACCTCACTAGTTGTAAATGACACAAAGCCCTAAGCGTCACTGTTCTATTAAGTTTAGCTTAAGCTACAGAGTTTGTTTCTCTTATCAAACCTCTTAAGTTCTTATGTGAATTAAACACAATCTATACGATCATTCCTTGATAGATACGCTATCTGAAATGGGCATATTTATTTATCTCTTTTTAGTTGTTCAATGTTATGAACACTTAGCTTTTCTGGTCCAAGAGTGATAGTGACTTCTGGAGTTTACAATATAAATCTACATAAAGAAAAATTTTGAGTGTTTTAAAGTGGCTCTAGTTATTTCATTATGCCTTGTTTAATCTCCTGCTTTCAAAATGAAATATCTTTCAAACAGGCATTATATTAATATGACATTTTGGCATGTGTATATTCTCATTTTCTCTCACATGACATGTTCTGTTCTATTTAAAAATCAAAACATATCTCCAAAACTCTCCAAATCTTGGGTTCAATGTCATTGATGAATGTGAAGTTTTTCTTTTCTCATTGTTCATCACTGACAAGACGAACAGGCAGATGTACCCTAAAACTTAAAGTATAATAATAATAATTTAAAAAAGAAAGTTGTGCTATAATTCGAGAAACACTTTAAAAAATAAAATATCATATTTAATAAAGTTCGCTATGAAATTTCAAAGAATAATGGATTAGCTGGACAAAATAAAAAATTTAACTCTTCTATAATACTGGTCAAAGATTTTTAAAGCAGGTAGAACACCAGTTATTTCAATGACAGCCAACTTAGATGGAAAATAGAGAGAAGCAATGTGCAGCCAACAGCCAGGGGTGCATTTGTCTAAAGTGAGTTTGTGAGTGTGGAGAATGGGCAACTTCAGCAAAGTTTCAAAATAAAAAATCAATGTGCAAAAGTCACTAACATTCTTATACACCAATAACAGTCAAGCTGAGATCCAAATTGGGAACATAATCGCATTCACAATTGCCACACAAAAAATAAAATACCTAGTAATACAGCTAACCAGGGAGGTGAAAGATCACTACAAAGAGAACCACAAAACACTGCTCAAAGAAACTAGAGATGACACAAATGGAAAAACATTGCATGCTCATGGATAGGAAGAATCAATATCATTAAAATGACCATATTGCCCAAAGCAATTTATATATTCAATGATATTCCTATTAAACGAACATTGACATTCTTAACAAAACTGCAAAAACTTTTGAAATACATATGAAATTGAAAACAGCCTGAATAACCAAGGCAATCATAAGCAAAGAGAACAAAGCTCGAGGCATCACACTACCCAACTTTAAACTACACTACAAGGCTATAGTAATCAAAACAGCATGGTATTGGTATAAAACCAGACACATAGACAAATGGAACAGAATAGAGAACCCAGAAATAAGGCTGCATACCTACAACTATCTGCTCTTCAACAAGCCTGACAAAAACAAGCAATGAGGAAAGAATTTCCTATTCAATAAGTGGTGCTGGGATAACTGACTAGCCACCTGCAGAAGACTGAAACTGGACCCCTTTCTTACACTATATATGAAAAAATTAACTCAAGATGGATTAAAGATTTAAACATAAAACCCCACATTACAAAAGCCCTGGAAGATGACCTAGGCAATACCATTGAAGACATAGCCACGGGCAAAGATTTCCTGATGAAGATGCCAAAACCAATTGCAACAAAAACAAAAATTGATAAATGTGATCTAATTAAACTAAATAGCTTCCTCACAGCAAAAGAAACTATCAACAGAGTAAACAGAGAAACTTCAGAATGGAAGAAAATTTTTGCACACTATATATCTGACAAAGGTCTAATATCCAGCATCTATAAGGGACTTATATAAATTTACAAGGAAGAAAAAAACATTAAAAAGTGGGCCAAAGGACATGAACAGACACTTTTCAAAAGAAGGCATATGTGTGGCCAACAATTTATATGAAAAAAAGCTCAACACCACTGATCATTAGAGAAATGCAAATCAAAAGTACAATGAGATACCATCTCATATCAGTCAGAATGGCTATTATTAAAAACTAAAATATAACACATGCTGGCAAGGTTGTGGAGGAAAAGGAACACTTATACGTGATTGGTGAGAATGTACATTAGTTCAGCCATTGTAGAAGAGAGTGTGGCGATTTCTCAAAGACCTAAGGACAGGAATACCATCTGACTCTGCAATACTATTACTGGGTATATACCCAAAGGAATATAAATCATTTTATTATAAAAAACACATTCACGTGTATGTTTATTGCAGCAGTATTCACAATAGCAAAGACATGGAATCAACATCAATGCCCATAAGTGGTAGACTGGATAAAGAATATGTGTTACATACACAATAGAATACCATGCAGCCATAAAAAAGAATGAGATCAGGTCCTTTGCAGGAACACAGAAGGAGCTGGAAGTCACTATCCTTAGCAAACTAACACAGTGACAGAAAACCAAATAGGACATGTTCTCATTTATAAGTGGGAGCTAAATGATGACAACACATGGACATATAAGAGGGAACAACAAACACACGGGCCGTTCAGAGGGTGGAGGTTAGGAAGACTGAGAGGATCAGGAAAAATAAGGAGGATTAGGCTTACTACCTGGGTAATGAAATAATCTGTACAACAAACTCCCATGACACAAGTTTACTTATGTAACAAACCTGCACTTGTACCACTGAACTTAAAATAGAAGTTTTTTTTTTTTAAAAAACCAAAAGCCAACAATTAATATCAGTAGTAGAATTTGCTAGATCAACCCTGACTCACTAAAACAAGACAAAATTGCTGGTTAGACAAAGAAAGGTTGTTGAAGAGTGTAATGAATGTTTGATATCTGGATGCTTATTAGATGTCTCATAGTATGAAACAGCAGCTATGCTGTGGTTAGTTATGGAACATGCAAATTACCAATAAAATTTTAAAATGGTAGACCCAACTCCTAAAAATTTCACTTACTGGGTACATAAGAAAATGCAAACAAAATAAGAAACTAGCTAAATATACAACCTTTATTTATTTATATCTGTAATAGTTTGTATTTTGTCCTGTCCCATCTGCTGCTGCTAGTCTGTGAGCTGCTACCAAAGGACAAAACTGCTGAAAAGACAGATAACATCTCTACAGCTGCTGGCTGCCAAAAGGGTAGCCCAGCAAGTCAAGATAACCAAGAAACTACTGAATCCTGAGGGTAAAGGATAAACAAGTTGTCTCATTTTGTAAAGCGATATCATCAGATTTCTGGAAAATCCTTACTGAAATGGATTGTGAAAGATTTAGAAGTCTCCTTTGTTTCGATTGCTGCAGAAAGGAAGAGTATGTTGTGTTGATGCCAGCCCCACAGCTTATTAGTGAGTAATAACAAATGAATGAATGTACATGATCCAAACACACAACAGAGTGTTCTTATAGGACAGTTAGCCTGTTGGACTGGATAAAAGCTGCTGTAAAGTTTTCTTGTCCTGAGAAAATAAATTATCTTTCTCTTTTAAAAGCCAAGTGGAACTCCCCATTTGAAGTGTCTGATGTGCATATACAAGACACACGGGTTTTCAGGATGCTCATTTATTGAATACACCCCTTACCTGAATCATGGTAAATACTATGATTAAGGATGCCATTTTATATATAATGTTAGTGCTGCAAAATCAAGCAACAGTTTAAGAAGACATATCAGATTTGTTGTCTCAGCTTTCCCTTACTGTCTTACAGATGCTAAAAAAATTAGAGTAGGTCACAAAGGAACGAAAAAATAGAAAGGACCTGTTTATGAGACTTATCACAACATGCAAGAAGTCTTTAAATACTATTAAAGTAAGGGGTGAATAAAGTCAACATTGCCAAGGTAAACACAAGGCTATAATACAGCACCATTGTAATTTGGTGAACCAATGAGAGCTCCTGCTTTTCCTCCAACATCAAGGGACCATAAACAAATCTACTGTCTTTATCCTAGTTTGGAGAAATTAAAAAAAAAACTGAAAAGCAAAGATATCAAAGAGAAACCTGAGCTTGAATGAGTGAGAATGATTGCCCCCAAAATTAATTTAGGTGGAGATTGACAAAAGATATAGGATCTCTTGGCCTATCCCCCAGTTGGAGACCCATGGACTTCAGGCCATATGCATACATGTGGGTAAAATGGCCACATGGCCATTACCATTACCATAGCCAGGTGGAAATAAAAACTTCCTGGGGCTCCTTGCCACAGTGCATTTACTGCAACTTCAACACTTGTTGAAGTTCTAAATGGGGCAATAATTAGGTTGAAAGTATATGAAAATGGAAACTTTATGGGGTTAAAGTAATAGTTTGTATAAAATTGGAATATTTTAACAGATTTTATGTGAAGTGGTTGTGTCTCCTTTACCTGAATGTATTATTGCAATGGATATTATGTCTAATTTAGGAACACTTCCCTCACCTAGTATCATAAAATCGAAGGCATATAAATTTGTCCCTTTGCTAGTATTAATTGGACATGCAAAATGGGAACCTATAAATTTGCTTGAGCCTACACAGCTTGTTAATATATAATAGTATCAGATGTCTAGTAAAACCAAAGGCATTACCACCTGTCATCACCCTTGTTATCTGTGAATGTTTTGAATTATTTGGAAATAGGTTCTTTGCACGTATAATCACACTGGATACTAATCCAATGTGACTTGTACCCTTATAAGAAGAGAAATATGTTACTGTTTATTATTTATTATTATTGTTTATTATTATTATTTTTGAGATGGAGTCTCACTCTGTCACCCAGGCTGGAGTGCAATGGCACGATCTCAGCTCACTGCAATCTCCACCTCCTGGGTTCAAGCAATTCTCCTGTCTCATCCTCCTGAGTAGCTGGGGTTACAGGTGCACACCACCATGCCTGGCTGATTTTTGAATTTTTAGCAGAGATGGGGTTTCATCATGTTGGTCAGGCTGGTCTTGAACTCCTGACCTCAGGTGATCTGCCTGCGTTGGTCTCTCAAAGTGCTGTGGTTATAGGCAGGAGCCATTGCGCCCAGCCCTGAGGAGAAATATTTGGACACAGACACACAGGGAAAGTTCTATGTGTTGACAGAGATTAGAATGAGGCCACTGATGATTAATTTTTTGTGTGTAAACTATACTGAGCTAAGGGATGCCCAGATAGCTGGTAAATATTGTTTCTGGGTGTGTCTGTGGAGGTGTTTCTGGAAGAGATTAACATTTGAATCAGTGGACCAAGTTAAAAATAATCTACCACACCAATTAGTGTGGATGAGGATCATCCAATCTGTTGAGGACCTGAATAGAATAAAAAGGTAGAGGAACTGCAAACTTTTTCTTTTTCATCTGGGACATCCATTTTCTTTTTTTTTTTTTTTTTTTTTGAGATGGAGTCTCGCTCTGTCGCCCAGGCTGGAGTGCAGTGGCGCAATCTCGGCTCACTACAAGCTCCGCCTCCCGGGTTCACGCCATTCTCCTGCCTCAGTCTCTCCGAGTAGCTGGGACTACAGGCGCCCGCCACCACGCCCGGCTAATTTTTTGTATTTTTTAGTAGAGACGGGGTTTCACCGTGGTCTCGATCTCCTGACCTCGTGATCCGCCCGCCTCAGCCTCCCAAAGTGCTGGGATTACAAGCGTGAGCCACTGCGCCCGGCTCATCCATTTTCTTTTGACATCCAACATCAGAGCTCCTGGTTCTTGGGCCTTTGGACTGTGCCCCTCCAGCACCCTGACCCTAGTTCTCAGGCCTTTAGACTCAGATGGAGTTACACCACTAGATTTCCTGGGTCTCCAGCTTGCAAACAGCAGATGGTGAGACTTCTTGGTCTTCATAATCACGTAAACTGATTCCCACAATAATCTCCTTATATGTATGTCTATAACCTATTCCTTCTAAAGAACCATGACTTGTACACAGCTTCAAGAGAAAGAATGACACGGATTGACAGCCGCTACCGAAAGTGAGAAAGATTTAAGGAAAGATTCTCTTCTGCTGCTTTCAGAGGGAGCATGACCCTGCTAACACCTTAATTTTGGACTTTTGGCCTACAGAACTATGAGACAAATAATTTCTGTTTTTCAAAGCTATCTAGCTTGTAGTACTTTTTTTTTTTTTTTTAATGACAGCCCCAGGAAAGTAATACACCACTTTAATTAATGACAAGTTAGAAGTTCTAGTGCTGATACCAACAAATTCTATTTACAATAGCCCTGAGTGGCCCATGAAAAAGGCAAATGATTTACAGAGACTAACAGTAGATTACCAAGGCTTTAATAAAGTAATTCCACCTATAGCAACAGCAGTCCTTGGTAGTGTAAAAGATACAACAAGCTAAAGGAGACTAGAACTCAGTGATGAAATCTGCAACTGCTTTTTTCTTTATTTTGATCTTGGTTTGGAGTCAAAAGCAGTTTTCCTGGAAGGACACGAATTTATCTTTATTGTATTGGTAGGGTTATTTGAATTCACCAGCTTACTGTCATTATTTAAATGAACAAGGGGTTTGGCCTTAAAGCAGGTCTCAAGTGTGAATATACACTACATTGATGACAGCATGGCAATATCAGAAACTGAACAACAAACTGTCAGTGATATAAATGTACTAGTGACATGTGTGACTGCCAGAGGCTGGTTGATAAATCAAGAAAGGATACAAGGATCACCCAAAAGTTGAGAATGTTAGGAGTAACTTCGGCAGGAGTCACCTATAACATCATACAGGCAGCTACATACTGCTAATTGTTGCTACTATGGAGATTAACAAGAGGAAAAGGACTTTGTTGGATTATTTTGATTCTGGAAACTGTATTTCACATCTGGAACTATTGACAGTTCATATTGCCTAAAAGAAGTTCATATTTGTATGGAGGCCTGAACAACAACAGCCTATGTCTTAATTGCAATAAGTGGTGGCTTAATCAATGCCTACAAGACTAACTGACATCCAATTAACATCCTAGACACCAAAGCTCTGATGATCTTCCCTAACTGATAATATTTCACATATGTTGACACACCGTTGGGAGAATTAAGCACACCCATTAAACTCCTTTGAGAGAGGACACTTCCTTGGAAACTTATACCTCCTTTCTCCTGAACTTTACTCATGCACATTTTCCCCTTTGTTGATTTTAAATGATATCATTTTGCCCTAAAAAACTTTACCATAAGTATAACAGCTTTTGAGTTCTGTGAATCCCTTTATCAAATCGTCAAGTCTGCATATTATCATAAGGAACCCTGACACAATTGTCAGTTGTCTTTTAGAAATATTTCAAAAACAAGAAAAAATATTTTTTTTGAATTACCATTTATATTGTCTTAATCCCTTTGTGTACATCCAGATTTCCACCTGGTATCATTTTCTTTTTGAGCAAAGGACTTTAACATTTCTAAAATGTGTATTTGTGAGGATGAATTATTTCAGTTTTTCTAGTTTTAAACTTGTATTAGTTAGGGTTCTTTTAGAGGGACAGAACTGATAGGAAGTATATATATATATACTCATATGTATCTATATGTATACACTCATATGTGTATATATATATACTCATGTGTATATATATACTCATATGTATATATATATTCATGTGTATATATATACTCATATGTATATATATACTCGTGTATATATACTCATATGTGTATATATACTCATATGTGTATATATACTCATATGTATATATATACTCATATGTGTATATATATACTCATATGTATATATACTCATGTATATATATACTCCTATGTGTATATATACTACTATGTATATATATACTCCTATGTATATATATACTCCTATGTATATATATACTCCTATGTATATATATACTCCTATGTATATATATATACTCCTATGTGTATATATACTCATATATATACTCATATGTATATATATACTCATATATATACTCATATATACTCATATATATACTTATATATACTCATGATATACTCATATATATGCTCGTATATATATATACACTCATATATATATACACTCATATATATATACACTCATATATATATACACACTCATATATATATATATATAACTCATATATATATATATATGAGGGTGTTTATTAAGTGGTATTAACTTACACAATCACAAGGTCCCACAATAGGCTGTCTGCAAGCTGAGGACCAAGAAGAGCCAGTTCGAGTCCCAAAACTGAAGAACTTGGAGTCTGATGTTCAAGGGCAGGAAGCATCTAGCACAGGAGAAAGACGTAGGCTGGGAGGCTAGGCCCATCTCTCCTTTTCACGTTTCTCTGCCTGCTTTACGTTCACTGGCAGCTGGTTAGATTGTGCCCACTAGATTAAGGGTGGATCTGCCTTCCCCAGCCGACTGACTCAAATGTTAATCTGTTTTGGCAACACCCACACAGACACATCCAGGATTAATACTTTGTATCCTTCAATCCAATCAAGTTGACACTCACTATTAACCATCACAACACTAGTCTTTATCTTGTCTTCCTTATTTTGTGGTAAGAACATCTAACATTTCTGCCTTTTTAAAATATTTTTAAGTTTACAATATTAGCATTGCATCTTTAGCCACAATGTTGTACATCCTATCATCATGCATAACTGAAATATTATACATATTGATTAGCAACTCCCTATTTCCCTCTTCCCCCAGGCTCTGGCAATCACTATTCTATTTTTTGTGTCTATCATTTTGACTAATTTAGATGCTTGATATAAATGGAATCATGCCTGTTTGTCCTGCTATAACTAACTCATATCACTTAGCATAATGTATTTAATGTTAATCCATGTTGCCGTAGTTGCAGAATGTCTTTTTTTTAAAAGCTAAATAATATTCCACGGCGTGTTTATACCATATTTTCTGTGTCCATTTATCTGTCAGTAGACACTTAGGTTGTTTCCACATCTTGCTTCTTGTAGGTAATGCTGCAATGAACATTGAAGTACTAATATCTCTTGGAAATCATGATTTCAATTATTTTGGGTAAATAAGTGGAAGTAAGATTGCTGGATCATATGGCGATCCTACTTTTAATTTTTAAAGGAGCCTCCATACTGTTTTACATAGCAGCTGCATTCCTACCTACAATTTACAGTGGTTACCATTGCCCCACCTCCTCACCAACACTTGTTTTCTTCTTTCTCTCTTTTTTTTTTTTAACATAATAGTCATTCTGACAGATGTCAGGTGATATCTCGTGTAGTTTTGGTGTGCATTTTCATGAGGATTAGTAATATTGAGCATCTTTGCATATGCCTGTTGGCAATTTGTATGTCTTCTTTGGAAAAATGTCTGTTCAAAACTTCCCATCTTAAAAATCAGGGTTTTAATGTAGTTCCAACTGGTCTATTTTTGCTTATATTACCTGTGTTTTTCTCATCATATTCATGAGGTTACTGCTAAGACCAACGTCAGGAAGCTGTTCACGTATATTTTCATCTAGAAGTTACACAGTTTCAGATATTAAAGTCTTTCATCTATTTTGAGTTAATTACAGGGCAGAAGTAAATAAAAGAGAGATTAGAAAATAATACAGTAATTTGATGAAATTAATATTTTTTTGAAAAGACAAATTTAATAACCCTTTAGCTAGGCTAATTAGAAAAAAGAAAAGACTCAAGCAAATAAGGCAAGAAATAAAAGAGGACACATTATAACTGATGCCACAGAAATAAAAAAGTATCATAAGAGACTAGTACAAAAAACTCTATGCCAACAAAATGGATAACCTAGACGGAATAAATTCTTAGAACCATGTAACTTATCGAGACTGAATCATGAAGAAATTGAAAGTCTGAACAGGCCTATAACCAGTAAGGAGATTGAATCAGTAATCAAAAACCTCTCCTCTAAAAAAGACTAAGACCAGATGGCCTCACTGGAAAATTCTACCAAACATTCAGAGAATTAATGCCAATCCTCCAACTATTCCAAAAAATTAAAAAGGAGAGATCACTTCCAAACTCATTTTATGAGGCCAGCATTACCTTGCTACCATAGCCAACAACATTAAAAAACAAAGAAACTGTAAGCCAATATCTCCAATGCACAGAACGTAAGCTCAAAAATCCTTAACAAAATACTAGCAAACTAAATTCAAAAGCATATTGCCTTCATTTGGGGATGCTTTTTTCCACTTGGTATAGAATTATAGGTTGACAGGTTTTTTTGCATCTACTTTAAATATATTGTTCAATTAACTTCTTACTTACTTCCATCAAGAAATCTCCTATTATTCTCATCTCTGTTCCTCCCTAACAATGTCTCTATGTGCCTTTTTTCTTTAGCTACTATTAGTATTTCATTTTTATCACGACATTGGAGCAAATATGACGTGCCTTATTGTATTTTCTTTCTGTTTATTGTGCTTGGGTTTTGTTAAGCTTCTAGGGTCAATGAAATAATGTTTTCCATTATTTTGGGAAATTTTCAGCCATTATTTTGTCGAATATATTTCTGCTCTTACTTCTCCTTCAGGGACCATGATTATTTATGTATTAGGCTGCTCCAAGTTATCCCACAGCTTGTTGATTTATCCTTTCTTGTTTGCTTCCTTTCTTCTTTCTTTCTTTTACCGCATATCTTTGTGTGGGTGGTTCTATCCTCCCTTCAGAAAGTCTCTTCACTGATTTCTCAGCTGAATAACTGAAAGAATCTTTTGAAGATCTCCAGATTTCTCTCTTCTTTCTAGTACTCTTCTGGGAACTATTGGCACCTGTCTCCTAGGACCACAGAACCGCATCTCCCCACCTGAAAGATTCCATTAGGTTCTTCCAGTTCTTCCTGGTTTCTTCTTTCTGTGCCATCATTTGGAAACTGTGTCCAGGCTCTAAGTAAAGAGAAGCATGGTGTTCAACTTTTTTGCTTCCCGGCACATAGGGTTTGCTGTCCTTTGACTTCTGACGCCCATTGTCTTGAAACCACTCCTTCATATACATTATTGTTAGTTTTCAGTTATTTCAGGTAGAAGAGTAAATTGATCACTATTACTACACAAAAAACAAAAGGGGACATCTTCTGTTGTATTTGGAGATGTTTCAACCACTTTTTGTGCTTCCTTGCCTTATGGGATATATAGAGTTCCAAGCTAATTTTTCACTTTCTAAGTGTCAACCCAGTAGGGGAGTCCTAGGTCCATTAGTGGAGAATAGTAATAAAATATCTTATGTTAGGGACACTTACGGCTAGTAAAGTGTTGTTGAATCCAAGCCCTCACAGTTGGCTGAGCTAAGAAAGTTTTGTGTGTAGGTGTGTATGTATATATGTGTGTACATATGTATAATAGCAACTGCACAACACTTTCAAAGTTGTAAATATATCTAGAATAGGATTTGCTCCAATAATAATAAAACAAAATAACTATAAGTAACAAATGACTCATTTTTAATCAATAATGTTAAACTTAAGGTTAAAAATCAATTACACAATTTACTTTGTCAGTAGTGTAAATATATATAAAAATACACAAACATTTTACTTAATAGTTGAGATAAGTTCAAGATAGTACAGATATGAAAATTTATTTCATCTTCGTGCTTTTGGATTGATGGTGTAAATATATATAAAAATACACAAACATTTTACTTAATAGTTGAGATAAGTTCAAGATAGTACAGATATGAAAATTTATTTCATCTTCGTGCTTTTGGATTGATGGTGTACCTGATTTTTTTTCCACCATCATTGTACATTATTCTAGATATATTTCAAAATAAGTCATTGGAAAGATCAAGTACCATGATAGTTTCAGTTACTTCAGTTCCTGGTAAAGTCTGGTTTCTTGCTTTTAAAAACTGTATTTGCAAAAACATAAAAGGAAATAAATGAACAATAGCCTTCTGATCATCTATACAATATGTTGCCTATGGCACATTTCAAATACATCCATATTGGTTTCTAATATTTAGTTCACAGAGTCCTCTGTTTCCTTTTCCAGTGATTAGGAAATGGAAAAAAAAGTACTTTAAAAGAACGTGAACTGTGACCTAATAACTCTATAACTTCATACTATATAGTATTATTAAATGAAATTATATGTGTGATATATTATGAAAAGGTTGCCTTAAAGAAACTCCATAAAAATAGCAACTAGAAAAAAATAATTCCAAAACCAAATTTCTTGCCAAAAAAGGTAAGAAATAAATAGAAAAGGCAATTCTTGACATATTTTCTATTAGAGTGGTAGTACCAATGACTTATATACATTGCAGTCATAATAATATGAAGCTGTGAAAATTGTGTAAAAGAAGTTTTCATTGAATTTTTCAAATAACTTCACAAGTTTTAGCATCCTTGATTTAAAAATCCCTCTCTTTATTTTCTTCCTGTTATTTGCTTCTAATATCAGGTGGTAGAAATTAAATTTCTTTGTTTCTTAAGCATTTTGATTAGCTGTTTTTACTTAATATTAGAACTTTTCTAAAAGATGCATTAAAAGGAAGGAAAAAAATCTAGCTTAGTTGAAGTAATAAACATTTTAATAGTAGAAATAACAGAAAAGTAGAAACAAATTGATAATATTAGCCAAAGATGGATCATTTTCCAGATGAGATTTAATAACCAAGTTAAAGGAATATTAATATTGACTTTTATGATACTTGTAATCCCTATCACTTTTGAGAGTGCTTTATCCCCTCCCATTCATTTCTCATCCCCAGATATGAGGAAGAAAATTAGTAAATAAAAAGTGTGAGTATACTAAAGGTGGTAGACTTTTTAACTTTTTGTAATGCATTGACATTCTTAATCTCTGTGGATAATTTTAACACAAGAATCAGAGAGTTTAAACTACCCTGAAATTAGATGTACACTATCGATTTTTCTTTTCTTGATGGTCAGAAAGGGACAATTGATGGCATTCTCAATTCCTATTTACTTTTAATTTTTCCAGAAGTTTCACATTTGTTATTATTTTCTCACTCATTTTTCAACTCTTTCTCAATTTTACTTCTTCTGAACCAAAATTTGACATGGCACCATTAGTGGGAAAACTCTTTTCTGTTTTCAGATGTTAATCTGTTACTTACTCATGATACATTTTATATTGTCTCTAGATACTATTAATTTGTTCCATATATTCGTTTCTTGCAGAAAACTTTATTAGACTTCACTCATTATCCACCTTTAATTTTTGAAACCATAATCTCAATTCTCTTCTTCAGACTTTATATCAAATACCTGTCAAAAACTAAGGATATATAAATGTTACTAATTTAAACTAGACACATGCTTCATTTAGCAATTCAGCCTGAAAGTCTCTTTGGGAATTCAGTCTTTTCCCTGGTGATGACAGATGTGCCTACCTACTGTCATTTTATTCTAGTTACCATTCTGCTTTTCACGTGAATAATCTCTAAAATACAAATTGTGCAAACTGCTTATACTGATACTTAAAATAATCTTTTTTTTTATTGTCTCTAAAACAACCTAACATAACTACTGCAAACAGAATGATTATTATATCTTCTTTGGTGAGAAGGGATCATTTGCTATCTTTTTCTCTCCGAAAGTCTGTATCCAATTTCATCCCAATCTGACCTAAATTTCGCTTTCTTATCTTTTACCTGAAAGTGTATGCTACATAGTTTGTACCCCTGCATCTCTGAAAAGTTTGAGAAGTGCCATTCCTTAAATATATCTTGTTTCCATCTCCAAGTTATTTTCTTTGTTACTCCTTCCTCAAATAATTTTAAACCCATTTAGCTTGAGAAAACTAGCATTTATGTTTTAAGACTTGTATTAGTTCCTTCCCATGCTGCTACAAAGAAGTGCCCAAGACTGGGTACTTTATAATGGAGAGAGGTTTATTTGACTCACATTTTCACAAGGCTGGGAGACCTCAGGAAACTTACAATCATGGCAGAAGGGGAAACAAACATGTCCTTCTTCACATGGCTGCAGGAAGGAGAAGAATGAAAACTGAGCAAAGGGGGAAGTCCCTTATAAAACCATCAGATCTTGTGAGAACTTACCATCACGAGAAAAGTATGCGGGAACCACCCCCATGATTCAATTACCTCCCACTTGGTCCCTCACACAACACGTGGGGATTATGGTAACTGCAATTCAAGATGAGATTTGGGTAGGGAGACAGCCAAGCTAAATCAAGACTCTGTTCAAATATCCCTTGCTGTGAAAGTTTTCGATTCTGTTTAACTATTGGTATATAAAAGAAATTATTTCAGTGTGGCATATGAGAAAAAAATAAAAGAAACAGAAACGTGAGCTAGAATTTTAACTCTGTCCCTCACTCATCTTCATGAGCATGTATCAGTCACTTACTGTTCTTGAGCTCCAGTGTTCTCTACTGAAAATAGTAGTATTTGTAGCCACTTCATAGTTGAAGAGCATAATGGTGATAAGTTGTTTATAGTAACTCACATACTTTTGATATCCTGTAGGTTCTCAATAAGTGTTGGTACTAATTGATATGAATATTATTAATACTGATATCATTGTAAACATGTTTTCTCTTAGGTGGGTAAAGTTTCTCTATTAGGAAATGCTTAATATCAGTTTTCTAACACCTCTCTATATACCAAGCTTCTGTAGCTGAAGCCAGATCTCTCTGTTTTCGTAAGTACCCACAATACATGAACTATGAATTGAATTTTCTTTGACATGGCGTTAGTTTTTTCTTATCCTCTTTCCTAAGGTAGTTCCACAGACTTTCCCCTTTATTTATTGGTCTTTCATTTTCTCTGCTTTGAATTAAGAATGTGCACTTGATGAAATCTATTTTCACATTCTCTTCATTTTACAACTTTCCTTGCACCTTGACCATGAAAAAACTTACCCCCATTGAAATTACAATTCTTTCCCAGAAAGGGTCATCAAATCTTTATTTAGGTATTTGAATTACTAATACAAATTTTAAAAATCACCTTTTCTTATATATTTTAAAATATTTCAGAGATGGTTTAACACATAATTGATTCTTTTTCTGAGTTTTGCATCAATCACTTATTATCTTTCAAAGCTGGCAGGATCTATTTCCAGATGATTATTGATTATAACACAACTATTTGTAGATCATTGAGCACCTTCTTCACAGACACCTGCTCCTATCATTGTGAAATAAATAATCTATAATCTAACTAGACTAACTACTTTGCCAGATTGATAAACTAACAAATAGGTCAACCAAAATTTTGATGAAGTCCAGGAAATAGTAGTCATATGTGAATCCCAAATTATCTCTGTAATTAGAAAGAAAGATAATAGAAAAACCTTTTTTAAAAATCCAATACTCTTCAAAACTATGTGAAGCCCAAAAAAATCACATGCATTTTTTTTGGTATTCAGTCCACATTAAGTCCCAAATTAAATGTTTTCAGTCTCATTTATCCAATGCTAAAAATGCAATAATTGCAATGATTGCAGACTTCACAGGTTTACTGTAGCACAGAGATTAGAAGACAATCCTACTTTTCATCTTATTGTTTTATTTATCAGAGACTGCTGATAAGTGTCTTGTCTCACATTTCAAGTGACTTGTTTTTTTGAAGAGGCTTAAATGCAATTATATAAATGCAAATATTGATGGCTGGTTTTTTGTAACTCTAATTCCTCGAAAATAAAACTTAAATCAAAAGTTAAAGATTCCATGAATAATTTAATAATTTGGAGTGTGCCTTTTTTATACAAAATGATTAGAGACATATGAAGCTATAATGCTTCAATTACTTGTGATTTGGTTTAATTAACTAGGCATACAAAACAGTAGATTAGACCTGTGGTTTCCAGCTGTGGGCTACTGAGCCCCGAAGGGACATTTAGCAATGTCTGGGTCCATTTGTGGGTGTCACAACTGAGAGTGGGAGTGCTAATGAAATCGAAGGACAAAGGCCAGGGATGCTTCCAAACATCCTACCATGCACGGGATGCTCCTGCCTACCTCGTCACAAGCAAAGAATTATACAACTCAAAATGTCAATTGTGCCAAAGTGGAAAATTCCAGAACTAGCCCAAAGGGGCAGGGTGCGGTGGCTCACGCCTGTAATCCCAGCACTTTGAGAAGCCGAGATGAGTGGATTACGAGTTCAGTAGATCGAGACCATCCTGGCTGACACAGTGAAACCCCGTCTCTATAAAAAATACAAAAAAAAAATAGCTGGGCGTGGTGGTGGACGCCTCTATTCCCAGCTACTAGGGAGGCTGAGGCAGGAGAATGGCGTGAACCCAGGAGGTGGAGATTTCAGTGAGCTGAGATCGCGCCACTGCACTCCAGACTCCGTCTCAAAAAAACAAATAAACAAAAAAAACCACTAAATTTTACTAGCAGTTTTAAGTTTTCTTAATTCAACATTAGCTTGGTTGATGTAAACCTTTGACTGCTTTTTAGAGTTATGACATACTTGGTCCTGAAAGTTTTTGAATTTTTAAAAAATATTTCTGTAGAAAAGTGAAAGTTTAGAGGAGCTGCTTACTATACCATTTCTCAGACACAATTCTTCTACACTTAGTTATTTGAAAATAAGTTCTCATATATTGTAAGAGGAGCGATTACATGATTTCTTTCTTTATTGACCTCATTTTTTTTTTTTTTTTCTGAGATGGTGTCTCACTCTGTTGCCCAGGCTGGAGCACAGTGGCACCATCTCGCTCACCACAACCTCCACCTCCCAGGTTCAAGCAATTCTCCTGCCTCAGCCTCCTGAGTAGCTGGGACTACAGGCGCGTGCCACCACGCCGGGCTAATTTTTGTATTTTTAGTAGAGACAGGGTTTCACTATGTTGGACAGGCTGGTCTCGAACTCCTGACCCTGTGATCCACTTGCCTCAGCCTCCCAAAGTTCTGGGATTACAGGCGTGAGCCACCGTGCCCGGCCTGACTTCAAATTTTTTAAGCTCATTGAAGGCATAATAAGTAACAATATAAACTTGTTAACTGAATTCTTTATCCTTAACAATGCAGGCGAACGGGAAAATCATTATGATATCTATAATAATTAAACAATATTAAACATGTCTCAAGTACAATAAAATTCCATTTATGAAATAACTTTCTGGTTTTAGATTTTGAGAAAAGCCCTAGAATTTAACAGCCATGTGCTCAGCATGTTTTTTTCTATGTTCCTCAACTATAGTGCAAAGAATATACAAGAAAATAACTAATTTCTTATTTAATTAAATACATTTTTAAAGCATGCTTTTCCGATTACTAAGCATTATGCATTTCTTATTTCCCCTGAAAATGAGAGCCACATTAAAGAAAAAAAACAACAAAAGAAGATACACTGAAAAATATACACAAGTTAAATATTAATCTAGATATGATTTAAGGTGTGGATATGTTTATAAGTTATAGGGTGTTTTCCACTGCATCTGCCTGTCCCTATTACAAACATTCTAATCAATCATTCCAAGTGATTTGTCTGTCACAGCTCCATACCAATTCTTCCAGGAAGTGCTCATGGGCAAGTGGCATAACAAGGTTAGAGAATAGCGGTGCCTGTAACTCTGTGTCAGCATAAACTTGGACAAAAGCTTGAGGGTTTGGAAAACTTGTCTTTCACAGAGCAAAATATATCAGCATAAACAAATAACACCGAAGTCAATTTTTTAAATGATTGCAAGATCAAATGTTTTGCAAATAACTGATAGAAATTTCATGAGGATTTCAAGTTTACTAAGTTAGAGTATTCATTATTGAGTTTAGTAGAAACTGTACCTTCAAATTGTTATTTTTAGTTTTGGTTCAAAATTAGAATAAAGTTCTAAGAGTTAATTTGCAGGTAGATGAATGTCACATAAAAATGCTCACTTACAAATAAACATCCTTATATTTTGACATATTCACTTTTAATTCCACGTTTTCAAGAGATTATCTGTGAGCTTTTGCAATGGTCAAAGGCTGTTTGAATAACTGATTTTTGTTGGGATCATACCACTTGTGATCAGATTGTAAGTGTGGCTTTTCTGTGGCTTAAAAGTGCTTTTGGTCTTCCTAACTGAATTCAGAAAAAATTATATTTTTATGAATTTCTGGATATATTTGTGCATGCATATGTGATGTTCTATAATCTATTTTTGATAGTTTGAATTAAAAAATAATGTGAATTTATATAAGGTTTGATTGAGAAGAAATTAAGGCTATTATTTCAGTTTTCGTCAAAACTAATAACCTTTTCTAATTTAGACCTTTACAAAATTATCATAGATTAGTGGAAAGTGGGAAGTAAGTGATGGAGTGTCTATCAAAGGCAGCATTTGTGCTACATGACTGAAACTATTACGTCATATTGGAGGTAACTTTTTAAAAGACTAAAATTGAATGTGTTTTGAGAGGGCCAAAATGGTCTCGTTGCCTGGGCATTCATTCTTACATGTGTGAGCCCCCAGAGCTGGGGGCAGGCATATGTTATGTGATCATAATTGGTAGTTGTCAGATATCCACTGTACAGAGTAAATTGTACTTCAAAATTGGTAGCTTCAAACTGTGACACAAAGATAGCAAAATATCATAAACCCTTGATCCTACAGTTGTTTTACTGTGTGTTAAAAAACTAACTGTATCTGACTGTGAGAAAGTTTGTGATAGCTTTCAGCAAAATATATTTTATATTTAATATAACTAAGATATATAAACATGTTAATATTTATGTATACTATACAGGATATCTGTGCCCATATATCATTTATTTATATGTAAAATCAAACAAATACCTGAAACAGACATAACCCAAGGACTAGGTAATTTTATTTTATTTTATTTTTGTTATGATCAATTTTTTATTATAAAGGTTACAAAGCCGTACAGCTAAATGAATAGATGTATATTGATGGGCAAGGTTTGCGAGGTCCCAAACACAAAGTTTTCCAAACACAAAGCTTCCGTGTCCTCAGGATGCTTCATGCTTGCAGCACACCGATGTGTGATTACCAGTCACGGAAGTTCACTCAGGCTTTCAGTGTCCACAGCTTTTATTGAGGTTTCTCTATGTAGCATCATTGGTTGAATCATCAGCCATATGACAGAACTAAAACTCCAGCTCCTTTTACCTCAGGAGTAGGAGGTGGGGCTGATATCATATCTTGCAAAACCCTAACCCTCTATTCGTCTAACTGGTCTTTTTGACATGGCCAGCCCAATCCTGAATCATCTCATTGGTATAAATGACCTAGGAGTCTGCCATGAATCACCTTCCCAAGCTTCTGAGATAGAGTTGAAGAAGAAAATACTAGAATCCAGGACTTTCTTTTTGTAGGATGTTTAATTCAAACTTAATTAGTATTTTTTTTTTAAGTAGAATTTAGAAACAAGAAAGGTAGCAGAGCAAAGATAAAGTGTGAGGAGCAGAAGACAGAGCATCCTGAAGGAAAACAATGACTGCATGAAGACAAAACACAAGAGCTCTTTGAAATTTTTAAAGCTCAAATTCCATGTATAAACAAATATTCTCCCTTTACTCAATTCTAAACCTTCTTCCTTTCACTAACTGCTCTTCTATTTGTTGAGAATTTTAAAGTATCATATCTTTAAATCATTTCTAAATTTCAACACAGTCCATGATGAAAACACTGGCAAAACACAAACAAACCATTTTAATTTGTTTTAAATTTGTGTAGGCCACGCACTGCTACATCAAGCAGCAGGGATGGAAGTATGGAGGTAATGAAGTAGAATTAGTACATTTGAAAGTATGAATCAAATATTTCCCAAAACAAAGTCCAATAATACAAATCTTTGTTTATAGTTGCATGATTGGTAGTTTCATGTGTGTTGCTGTGTACTGAATTTCATTTTTGCATAAACCATATGTTGAAGTCCCTGCCCCAGATATGACTATATTTAAAAATTGGTCATTTAGAAGATAATTAAGGCTAAATGAGATGATAAAGTTAGGATCCTGATCGATAAAATTGATGTGCTTATAAAAAGGGACATCCTAGCTCACTTGTGCTCGCTCTTTCTCTCCTCTCTCTCCATCTCAATACACATGCTTCAAGGAAAGACCCAAAGAAGGTGGCTCTCTGCAACCCAAAAGGAGAGCCCTCACCCCCCCAGGCACCAGCCCTGTTGGCATCCTGATTTTGAACTTACTTACCTCCAGAACTATGATGAAATTATGTCTGTTGTTTAATCTGCTGGGTCTGTGGTATTTTATTATAGCAGCCTGAACAAACAAATCAAATGTCCAGTGGATTAATATAAGATAGCAATTTAATCTTTGTTTTTCTTCTCTCCCACTGATCGTAGCCTAATGCATATAGTTTAACTATGTTCTTTATGGAACGTGTACTAAATCCAAGTTGTATTGATAATGCTTCATGTTCATTTTAGGAATGAAACACTTTATTAAGAAAAACTATATGGGGCTGGAGAAACAATGAAATTCTAATCCTGGTTTTTTGCTAATTAACTCTGAAGATTTGCACAATGAATTTAGCTTCAAACCCCAAAATGACTGCTTATGGTCTGTGTCCCTTTTGATAATTTTACCAGCCCATAGTGTACTAAAGAAAATGAGAGCCACATAGTAATATTTTCATAACTACAACAGGTATTGATACGTATCCTAATTTTTGTTTTAAAATAACCTCCATATATAGATGGTAGGGTTTGTTTGCAATTATTGTGTTTTTTGACAAAATTTAAAACATATATTCACATGACGCTAGTTTCTCTATGTATTCATATACATAGGTACATACTTATATGTGTATGTACATTTTATATAAACATATGCACACACATATATGTGTATGTGTTTATGAAATATAAAATACTTAAATTGTTTAAACATATCATGTGTTGCATTTATTCAACAAAAAAGTGAACGCATGGAATTAATGACCACTAGGTTTCTTCTAGTTCTGAAATTCTGCAGTTTGCAAAAATCACAAATATTAAGGTCATTTCTGAATTCAGTCTTTACAAGACTCTTGAAAGCTTCCTCTGAAAGAGTGTTTTCAAATGACTTTCAGGTTTGAATTATTTTCTTTTACTGTAACAAAATATTTTATTGTATAGTATCTGTTTACACTCCATTTAATAAGCAGACAAGAATTTACTGGGTTCTTACTGCATGCCATACATTGGAGGGGAACTTGGTATGTTTTCTTAACACTGCATTCTTCACACAAATATTTTAGGAAATGGTTTTCATTCTCATTTTGTAAATAACGATACTTAAGCCTGGCACATTAACTCATTCTGGGTTTCACTACTTCCACTTTAATTTCTTTATTCTTTAGAGTACACTATACCTGCCAGTGACTTAAGGCAAACAACTTAGTGGTACACGAGTCATTACTATTTTTTTAGGCATTAAGATTTTCAAAGCTCTATAGAAATGTTTATTAGAATAACAGACTATATTCTCAACCACCAACTCTCTACATGGATAATAACATGATGATGCTAGAAATAACTTATTGATTGATCTCTTCCTATCAGTGTCCCTTACAACAATATGAATTCCATAAATTCAACACCATTTTGGTGTAGTAACAGAAGTGCCAAGTGAAGCATGTACATATAGTTGATTGTAACAAAACATTTTTAATCTAAAGTTCCCAGGGTGTTTCCATTTTTAGTTTAATTTTGCTCATATATTTGCATCCTTTTAAATGTTTAGTTGGCAAAACCAATTCTGTAAATTGTGACAAGAGAATGAATAGATCAACCATAACCAGAGATACCTCCCTCTCTTATTTTTTTTTTCTGTATCCAAATACAGGCAATGAATAATCACGATATAAATTAGAGGGCCAGGTTTTGCATAACTGTAACCCTAGTATGGTGTCAGGATAGCCATTAATTTCTGCAGTTACTAATGGAATGCCAGTCAGTGTGGAATGCATCTGAATAAACCCAAGAAGTTAAAAAATATTACCTATATATATTGCATTGTGATATGGCATCAATGAAGAGGATCATGAAAAATAAAGTTCATTAGCAAATTCATCTTTACCTTTGAAGGCTAAACAGTGAATAAAAGAAATATTACCATTACAAAAAGTACTCTTTTTGATACTTGGCATGCTTTTCTTATTCCACTTACATCTTTGCAAACAAAGTCATTTACAATGCTTCTAATCTGATGGGACGCAGTGAAGTATGACTGAAACATTGTCAGTTTCAACAAATCTGCACAAAGAAATAAGTTAATGTTGATTGATACTGAGGGCATCAGTAGCTCACTGTGGGTATGAATATATTTGTACAAATTATAGAAGGCATCGACAAGGATAATAAATATAATCTACAACATTCCATATGCATTACCCTCCTCACATTGTTGTGAAACACGTCTATCTCATGCTATTTTGTAGATATTTTAAAACCAATTTTAATTTAATTTTTAGCTGTTTTGAATAGAACTCTTGAGGGTAAAAAAAGTGATTTTATAATCAGAAATTCCAGTCTCCTGAAAATTAGAATAATAGAAAAATATTACAGAGTAAGAAAAATGCCTTCATTGGAATTTGACCTTGTCAGTAGATTAATGGCAAGCATAAATTGCTTGTTATTTCTCCCTATGAGAGATGCAGTTTAATTCTGAGCTGGCCTTAGCGATTTCCTTGGTCAGTATAATTGGAAAACATGATGTCCTGATACTTTTGAGACTAGGTTGTAATAAAGCCTTTTATCTGGACCTCTTGGAACAATTGTTCTGGGGAAAGCCAGCAACTATATAGAGGGCTGAGACCTTTGTGTCTCAGAAACCAAGGCATGTGGAAAGGCCTTGGAGAATAAAATCTCACAGAAAGACACACACACACACACAGAGAGAGAGAGAGAGACCAAAGATCTTTGAGGTGCCAGATATGAGACAAAATAAGTCATTTTGGAAATGGCTTATCCAGCCCCAGCCACCCTGACGAATGCCAAATGAATTAGTGGTCAAGCTATCAACAGGGCCCTGCTTGAATTCTGGACCCATAAACTTATTAGTAAAATAAAATGATTATTTTACGCCACTACTAGTTTTGTTGTTGTTGTGGTTTTTACAGTAGTATTTAACCAGGACAGACTTCATAATAATGTCTTATTTGGGTTTCATCCTTGCAAAGTCTTACGAAGCCTTGCAAACATCCATCCCTATGGGAGTTATATAAACTTAAAGACAAAAAGCATGTTTAATGTTCACGTTGTTCAACATCTTACAGATGACGAAAATGAGAGCAAGACAAATGAGGTGACTTAAGCAAATTCCCTTGTCATTTGGTAAGCATCAGGGCTGGAGCAACAACATAGATTCTCAGGTCTGGCAGATCTATTTTCATTCACTTCAAAGTTTATCAAATGATTTATTTAATACACACACACACACACACACACACACACACATATTCTAGGACTTCAGTACTTTTGTACATCTGATAACTTCTTGAGAAACCATGCAGATTTTTAAATACCTTTTTAAATAAAGAGACTAAGTGAGTTGGTAAAATTAGATCAACCAAGATGAAAAGATAGTGTTCACAGTGCTTTATTGTAGAATCATTCAATTTATATTGACTATTTGGTATTTTTGAGCCAATTACATTAAAGTTAATAAGCAATTTGATGATTAATAATGCAATAATTTATGTTGGATTTTAAGAAATAAATGTATCATAAATGGGGCAGCAGCAAATTATCTGTATGGAGGCAAACATGTATTTTTGTTGTAAAAAACAGAACTATGTTAAGTAAAAGGTCATCAGAAGACAGATGAGAATAGGCTTGGGGCCTCTCAGGCTAAAAGAATCACAAGTGCAAAGGCAATTACAAGTCAACTAATCTGATATATTCAGAAAATCATAAGGAATTTAACATTGCTATTTCATATAATTTAAATGAGGAAGATGGCAAGGTGAGGAAAGAATGAACAGTGATTTGAGTATTAAGTAACCTGTAAATGTTTTTAAGCAGATTATATACATATATATATAGTTGATCTTAAAGTTAGAGAGATCACCTCAGTGGTTAGGTGGAGAAATGGGTATGAAAAAGGAAAGCCTGGAGGAAGGGTGCCCAATTAGGTGGCCATCAGCAGACTACACTTAAGAGGTAATTGAAGTGAGATAGTAACAATTGGATAGAGAAATAGAAAATATCTGAAAAATAAGATTGTAGAAATTGCAAGGAGATGGTGACCAACTGCATGAATGGTTGGGATTAAGGAAAGGGATGACTCCAGGATAATGCCCGGACTTACGGTTTAAAAGTTTTGTTGGATGAGTAGTTCCAAAAACACCCATAAGGAATGTGAAAACAGAGAATATTTAGAAATAAAAGGGGTTCAGTTTCAGATATGGTGATTTTTATATGTCTATGCATATATCACGTGGCTATAATTTCTCTTTCCATTGTAAAGCCTTTTTCCAACTCTCATCCCCTGAAAAAAGCCAATCAATTTATTCTTTCTACAAGCTCTGTTTCTCTGCATACTTCTATTTGTATCCATTAACAATTATCAAAATATATTGTAATTAAATATATATGTCAATATGCCCTCCTGTATTACCAGTTATTGAAGGTTAGAGATGATGTTTAACAGCAAGTAATATTTAGTCATTTGGCCAGGGGGTAAAGTAATTATATGAAATACTAGCACAGTAACTCTTTCCTGATTTGCCCTCCTACGACTTACACAGCTCCATCTAGAGTCCTCTCTCTTCAAAAGAGAAATCTTAGAAACACCTGAAAAACTACTGTTTCCCCATTTCCACATGGCCAGTATGCTCCCAGTACTTTTTGCCATCCACTCTATTTTCCTCCCAGTATCTTATGCTTCCTCACAGCTCCTACATAGCTATGTGTTTGGAAAGTTCCACAAGATGACTCATCTGTTTCTCTCTCAACAGACATCTTTGGCAGTTTTCTTTCCTGCTATCTCACAGTTACAGCAACTCCTGGGATTAAATATATTTGAACATGCAGATTATAGACTCTAGTATATCCCGCTTTAGGTTATCTTTGTTATATGAGTTTGATCCTATTTGTTTTTTTCACCAAAGTACAAGTGAATTTCTCACCCAGACAAGCTTTAGAATGTGTGTTAAAGTTGTATCATACATTCTTATCTCTCAAGCTCAAGACAGCTGTGGGAGACTTTTAAAATCCTTTTTCTAAAGAAAGTTTGAATTGTTATCTAACTAAATCTATATGCTTAACCACTTCTTCACTTTTGCTGAGACTGTGTGAACATGGGAAAAATTAGCAGGAACCACTTTTTACAGAGTAGCTAGGAAATAAGGAGGTAGGAAGCTTTGGCCATGAATCCACAGATTCAGAATTTATCCAGGATCCATTAATTCACATACACATTGAACTCTTTCATTCTTATTATTCACTCTAGTCACTATTCATTTGGATTTTCTCTCTTTACTCATTCCATTTGTACTGATGACCTGACCTACCAGCCATTACTTTGTATTTCAATGAATAATGCTATCTCTCATAACAGATGACCCAAAATCTCACATTTTATAATAATCTCATGCACCAGCATCATCATAATAATTATTTCCAGTTTACTTTAAAGAAAGTTTACCATTTGTCTTCATCTGTTCGGGCTGCTATAACAAAATACCATGTTCTGAGTGGTGAACAACTGGTCTAGAGACTGGTTGTAAACAACTGAAACTTATTTCTCATGGTTCTGGAGGCTAAGAAGTGTAAGATATATGTGTCAGCAGATACAATGTCTGGTAAGGCAGAGTTACTCATGAATAGCTCTTCTCACTGTAACTTCACTTGAAGGAAGGGGTGCAGGATCTCATTGGAGGCTCTATCCTCATTACCTAATCACCTCCCAAATACCACATCTGCAAATACCATCACATTAAGAAATAGGTTTCAATATATGAATTTGGTGGGGGGGGACACAAACATTCAATTCAGAGCATCATTCATTCAACCATTTCCAACCACTCTTTACTTCTTGCCCCACTCTCATCTTCACCTCTGGTAGGTTACAGATTTCTTTCTAACTTTCATCTATTATTTAGTTCCAAAGGTGAATATGCAGATGTATTTTAAGATTTTCTACTTATTCTTTGTTACTTATTATTATTAAATGCTTACATTAACTAAATGTTTGACAAAACTGAAATGAATGAAGAGGTTCAAATTGCCCCACCAGCTGGGCTGGTTGGAGCTTGATTCTGAAACGGGGCTCTTTTTTTGCCACATGCCTCAAGGGTGTCACCTTTCACCCCTTTTATAGATGTTTTCTCTGTGTTTTTTACATCCCTGGACACAAGTTTCAATTGCTAAATCCTCCCTTTATGTGGCAGGAGATTCATGACTTGTTGCTGAATTCATCTCCCTTGACTAAGATTCTACTCTCTCATCTGATCTAAATGACTGCTTAGATTTCCTCCAGTGGCAAATGATCACAAGTGCATGGTTATAATTCATCAACCTGCCAGACTCTGTTACTTACCTGTGAACTTTCCTTTAAATATATCAAATCTTGGCATATCTTTATGCTTATTTCATTTTGCTCATCTGGTGATTATGCTTAACCTGCCATCCAGACCTTTTCTAGCTTCCAGTACTTGAATGTTTTGTATTTGCCTGTTCTACCAGCTATCATTGCCTCGAGCTTTTTTTACCTCCTCCCCATGCCATGTCTTGTCTCAATCTACACCAAATCCTACTTCTAACAACATGCACCTCCTACTTTTCCATGTTGAAAGTCATATTTTCAAGTAAAGCTTCAAAACTAAGCAGCAATAAGTAATCCCAGAAGAAGATTATAGATAATAAGTTGGGTATATTGTTTTGTTTTATTTTGCTTTGGACACAATGAGTCAGAGTTCAATCTTACTTTAACTTTTCCATCACCTCAGCTTCTATAATGTTAGGTAGCACACAGAGAAACACACGCACACACACGTTATACCCACAAATTTTGCTTCAAAGTGGAGGCAAGAAATATGTTTAAATTAAGTCATGGAGGTGAATTTTTCAAAACAAGTGGTCAATTTTCAGTGTCAAAAATGCATTCTCTTTTCTCTGAGCGGTGCTGACCCGTACAAGATGGACATTAACGCATAAGAGCTCTGAAATTTGAACAAAACTCAAACATTATTGTTAAGCCTTATGAAAGATTTCTCATTTTATAAGAGGATTAAACAATGAAGAGAAACATACACATATGTGTACACATGCGTGCACACACACACAAATAGGCTGATTTGGAGATAATATTTCATTGCATTTTTATTTTGTTTTACTGCCTATTTTTCTACTTGAATATTATTATCTATAAACAAACTTTAAAGTGATTATTTGCTTATCATGTAGGAGTTCATTTTTTAATAAAGTGTGAATTTGGCTAAACCATATGACTGTAATGCCTTTATTTCCTTATCTGTAAAATTAGTAATTTAGGTCTTCTCTCTGCATGTAAAGAATATCTGAATTATTTTATTTTGATAGCATAATTCAATGAATGATTAATGCATGCTTGTGGGAAAAAAGTGTTGTGTTCAGGATTTTTAGAACAAGGTATTTTTATGCAAAGTTCACAAAAAAGTGTGATTCCTTTGTATGGTTAATTTTTAAAAATGAACTATAGATCTATTCAAAATGAAGACTGTTATGTTATTTTTTGAGTTATCAAACTCTCTTCAACTCTGTATATATTTATGTCAGTGAAATAAACTTATATTTCACTTGAAATAATGTTCTAGATCCAACTAATCCCAACTTAAAAAATAATTACCAAGACACTCAATCAATTATCCAATATCTACTATCTAAATAAGCTGCAACACATGAAATTTTAGCCAAATAAATAAATAAACATCAGTAATGTATTAATCTAATCCACTATTTTTTGTTTGGCCTGTCATATTAGCTAACAATAGCTATTTAATTATGACAAACCACATAAGTCATCCATCAGATAAACTGATTAATAATGATTACTGGTCTCAATTAATCTAAAAAGAAATATGTTTTAGGTCACAAGGATGCCTTGGGAATGCCAATCAAGCAAGGAGTGAGTACATAAATGTTTATTCCAGTTGTAGTTGCTTAATGGATACATTAATACTTAAAGAACCACTGTAGAAAATAAACTGTGAAAAATGTCATCATAAAAATTAAATGTTTTATTTCTAAATATGTGCTCTTGTCACTATTGAAACTGACAACCAGCCTGGAAGCAATTAATTTTTTCAACCACATTTAACCATATCTTTAGCAGTCATAGAATAAACTGCTGTAATCATTATTCAATCACTTAAAACATATTTTAAAAAAAACATTTCATAATATACCTGATCTAAACTAGTATTAATATGTTGCATCTATAATATCATTCAAAATCCAGATAAATAGATGTTTCAGATGGAAAATAAACCCTTCATTATCAGCATTAGGGGAGACCGAACTTAGTTAAATTAAGGAAAAATTAAGTCTTAGGGAAGCAAAGAGATTATAGATTATCTTAAATTAGACTTGAAACAAGACACAAGGAAAGCAGCCATTCTCTTCTATTGTTTGTTAATATTAATAACAGCAATATTATTATTGACACAATCATTTACATATGAAGTCTATGATTTCATGGGCTTCATAACAACCTTGTCAAATAACTATGAAATATCACGATGATGGTTATTACCTTTATTTCATAAAGCACAATTAAGATAATTTAAGGCATTTTCTCCAAAGTGCAACAATTTTCAACAACTTGTAAGTAGTAAAGTCACTGTATGTACCTTTTACAAGCCCTATGTGCTGCCTTCTATAAATACCATAGTAGAAGTGCGTATAAAGGGATTTTGTCTATTTGAGGAAAATACCTGGAAACTATGTTATGTGACAAAAAAACTAAGCATTGAAGTATTGGATGAGTCCTAATTTTAACAGTATTACTGTGGCAAGTTCAATTTGTTTCCTCTCCTTCATCCCCAACTTAGGTATATTTACTCAAGTGTGCAGAAAACACTTATTGAGTACATGCTAAGTGTTTAGCATAGATCCTGGCATATTTATCTATCTAACTTAAGATCAGTTTAATTTCAAACAAATTTAAAATATACATTGTGCACAGGTGGTTTTCACCATTTTTATATATTTAATACTAAAAAGGGACTAAATAACTGGGGAATGTAACACCATAGTAATTAGCAATATTGAGCTTGCATTGGTACTTAACATTAGGCATTGAAATATTAATAATGACATTATTTTACATATAATAAAGTATAGATTATAATCATAAACATATCTTTTATTTATTAAAATATATATAAATGACAACTAAAATGAGTGATCAAAGTATAAGTCTCAAATCATCAAAGATTATTGAGCCAGCTTGAAGGAACATCTAAGAAAAATGTTAGTCACAGAAGCATCTGTAGCTGTTCTTCCCAAAAAGTTTCTCAGAATGTTTAGTATTTATATATTTTTCTTTTGAAAAGTGGGGACAGCAGTGAGACAAATGATTGCATGCTAGTGAGACTTTAGTTAATGCCCAGTAAATCTATGTTTTAAATGTAAGGTGGGTGGAGCCAAGATGGCCGAATAGGAACAGCTCCGGTCTCCAGCTCCCAGCCCCAGCAACACAGAAGACGGGTGATTTCTGCATTTCTGCTTGAGGTACCGGTTTCATCTCACTAGGGAGTGCCTAACAGTGGGTTCAGGACAGTCGGTGAAGCGCACTGTGCGCGAGCCGAAGCAGGGCGAGGCATTGCCTCACTCGGGAAGCGCAAGGGGTCAGGGAGTTCCCTTTCCTAGTCAAAGAAAGGGGAAACAGACGGCACCTGGAATATCGGGTCAGTCCCGTCCTAATACTGCGCTTTTCCAACGGGCCTGGAAAACGGCACACTAGGAGATTGTGTCCCGCACCTGGCTCGGAGGGTCCTATGCCCACAGAGTCTCGCTGATTGCTAGCACAGCAGTCTGAGATCAAGCTGCAAGGCGGCAACGAGGCTGGGGGAGGGGCGCCCGCCATTGCCCAGGCTTGCTTAGGTAAACAAAGCAGCCAGGAAGCTCGAACTGGGTGGAGCCCACCACAGCTCAAGGAGGCCCGCCTGCCTCTGTAGGCTCCACCTCTGGGGGCAGGGCACAGACAACCAAAAACTCAGCGAGAACCTCCACAGCCTTAAATGTCCCTGTCTGACTGACAGCTTTGAAGAGAGTAGTGGTTCTCCCAGCACGCAGCTGGAGATCTGAGAACGGACAGACTGCCTCCTAAAGTGGGTCCCTCACCCCTGAGCAGCCTAACTGGGAGGCACCCCCCCAGTAGGGACAGACTGACACCTCATTCAACCGGGTACTCCTCTGAGACAAAACTTTCAGAGGAACTATCAGACAGCTGAATTTGTGGTCTCACGAAAATCCACTGTTCTGCAGCCACCGGTGCTGACACCCAGCCAAACAGGGTCTGGAGTGGACCTCTAGTAAACTCCAACAGACCTGCAGCTGAGGGTCTTGTTTGGTAGAAGGAAAATTAACAAACAGAAAGGACATCCACACCAAAAACCCATCTGTACATCACCATCATCGAAGACAAAAAGTAGACAAAACCACAAAGATGGGGAAAAAACAGACCAAAAAAACTGGAAACTCTAAAAAACAGAGCACCTCTCCTCCTCCAAAGGAACGCAGTTCCTCACCAGCAACGGAACAAAGCTGGATGGAGGATGACTTTGATGAGTTGAGAGAAGAAGGCTTCAGACGATCAAACTACTCTGAGCTACGAGAGGAAATTCAAAACAATAGCAAAGAAGTTAAAAACTTTGAAAAAAAATTAGAAGAATGGATAACTAGAATAACCAATGGAGAGAAGGGCTTCAAGGAGATGATGGAGCTGAAAGCCAAGTTTCGAGAACTACGCGAAGAATGCAGAAGCCTCAGTAGCAGATGTGATCAACTGGAAGAAAGGGTATCGCTGATAGAAGATGAAATGAATGAAATGAAGAGAGAAGGGAAGTTTAGAGAAAAAAGAATAAAAAGAAATGAACAAAGCCTCCAAGAAATTTGGGACTATGTGAAAAGACCAAACCTACGTCTGATTGGTGTACCTGAAAATGATGGGGAGAATGGAACCAAGTTGGAAAACACTCTGCAAGATATTATCCAGGAGAACTTCCCCAATCTAGCAAGGCAGGCCAGCATTCAGATTCAGGAACTACAGAGAACGCCACAAAGATACTCCTCGAGAAGGGCAACTCCAAGACACATAATTGTCAGATTCACCAAAGTTGAAATGAAGGAAAAAATGTTAAGGGCAGCCAGAGAGAAAGGTCGGGTTACCCACAAAGGGAAGCCCATCAGACTAACAGCTGATCTCTCAGCAGAAACTCTACAAGCCAGAAGAGAGTGGGGGCCGATATTCAACATTCTTAAAGAAAAGAATTTTCAGCCCAGAATTTCCTATCCCGCCAAACTAAGCTTCATAAGTGAAGGAGAAATAAAATACTTTACAGACAAGCAAACGCTGAGTGATTTTGTCACCACCAGGCCTGCCCTAAAAGAGCTCCTGAAGGAAGCACTAAACATGGAAAGGAACATCCGATACCAGCCCCTGCAAAAACATGCCAAATTGTAAAGACCATCAAGGCTAGGAAGAAACTATAGCAACTAACGAGCAAAATAACCAACTAACATCATAATGACAGGATCAGATTCACACATAACAATATTCACGTTAAATGTCAATGGGCTAAATGCTCCAATCAAAAGACACAGACTGGCAAACTGGATAAGGAGTCAGGACCCATCAGTGTGCTGTATTCAGGAAACCCATCTCACATGCAGAGACACACATAGACTCAAAATAAAGGGATGGAGGAAGATCTATCAAGCAACTGGAAAACAAAAAAAGGCAGGGGTTGCAATCCTAGTCTCTGATAAAATAGACTTTAAACCAACAAAGATCAAAAGAGACAAAGAAGGCCATTACATAATGGTAAAGGGATCAATTCAACAAGAAGAGCTAACTATCCTAAATATATATGCACCCAACACAGGAGCACCCAGATTCATAAAGCAAGTCCTCAGTGACCTACAAAGGGACTTAAACTCCCACACAATAATAATGGGAGATTTTAACACCCCACTGTCAGCATTAGACAGATCAACGAGACAGAAAGTTAACAAGGATATCCAGGAATTGAACTCAGCTCTACATAAAGTGGACCTAATAGACATCTACAGAACTCTCCACCCCAAATCAACAGAATATACATTTTTTTCAGCACCACACCACACCTATTCCAAAATTGACCACATAGTTGGAAGTAAAGCTCTTCTCAGCAAATGTAAAAGAACAGAGATT
Organism: Symphalangus syndactylus; assembly: GCF_028878055.3. Lineage (NCBI taxonomy): Eukaryota > Metazoa > Chordata > Mammalia > Primates > Hylobatidae > Symphalangus > Symphalangus syndactylus. The sequence continues at coordinate 115,541,137 of NC_072428.2, forward strand.
ATAACAAACTGTCTCTCAGACCACAGTGCAATCAAACTAGAACTCAGGATTAAGAAACTCAGTCAAAACCGCTCAACTACATGGAAACTGAACAACCTGCTCCTGAATGACTATTGGGTACATAATGAAATGAAGGCAGAAATAAAGATGTTCTTTGAAACCAACGAGAACAAAGACACAACATACCAGAATCTCTGGGACACGTTCAAAGCAGTGTGTAGAGGGAAATTTATAGCACTAAATGCCCACAAGAGAAAGCAGGAAAGATCCAAAATTGACACCCTAACATCACAATTAAAAGAACTAGAAAAGCAAGAGCAAACACATTCAAAAGCTAGCAGAAGGCTAGAAATAACTAAAATCAGAGCAGAACTGAAGGAAATAGAGACACAAAAAACCCTTCAAAAAATTAATGAATCCAGGAGCTGGTTTTTTGAAAAGATCAACAAAATTGATGGACCGCTAGCAAGACTAATAAAGAAGAAAAGAGAGAAGAATCAAATAGATGCAATAAAAAACGAAAAAGGGGATATCACCACCGATCCCACAGAAATACAATCTACCATCAGAGAAGACTACAAACACCTCTATGCAAATAAACTAGAAAATCTAGAAGAAATGGATAAATTCCTCGACAAATACACCCTCCCAAGACTAAACCAGGAAGAAGTTGAATCTCTGAATAGACCAATAGCAGGTTCTGAAATTGTGGCAATAATCAATAGCTTACCAACCAAAAAGAGTCCAGGACCTGATGGATTCACAGCTGAATTCTACCAGAGGTACAAGGAGGAACTGGTACCATTCCTTCTGAAACTATTCCAATCGATAGAAAAAGAGGGAATCCTCCCTAACACATTTTATGAAGCCAGCATCGTCCTGATACCAAAACCTGGCAGAGACATAACCAAAAAAGAGAATTTCAGACCAATATCCTTGATGAACATTGATGCAAAAATCCTCAATAAAATACTGGCAAACCGAATCCAGCAGCACATCAAAAAGCTTATCCACCATGATCAAGTGGGCTTCATCCCTGGGATGCAAGGCTGGTTCAACATACGCAAATCAATAAATGTAATCCAGCATATAAACAGAACCAAAGACAAAAACCACATGATTATCTCAATAGATGCAGAAAAGGCCTTTGACAAAATTCAACAACCCTTCATGGTAAAAACTCTCAATAAATTAGGTATTGATGGGACGTATCTCAAAATAATAAGAGCTATCTACGACAAACCCACAGCCAATATCATACTGAATGGGCAAAAACTGGAAGCATTCCCTCTGAAAACTGGCACAAGACAGGGATGCCCTCTCTCACCGCTCCTATTCAACATAGTGCTGGAAGTTCTGGCCAGAGCAATCAGGCAGGAGAAGGAAATAAAGGGTATTCAATTAGGAAAAGAGGAAGTCAAATTGTCCCTGTTTGCAGATGACATGATTGTATATCTAGAAAACCCCATTGTCTCAGCCCAAAATCTCCTTAAGCTGATTAGCAACTTCAGCAAAGTCTCAGGATACAAAATTAATGTACAAAAATCACAAGCATTCTTGTACACCAATAACAGACAAACAGAGAGCCAAATCATGAGTGAACTCCCATTCACAATTGCTTCAAAGAGAATAAAATACCTAGGAATCCAACTTACAAGGGATGTGAAGGACCTCTTCAAGGAGAACTACAAACCACTGCTCAATGAAATAAAAGAGGATACAAACAAATGGAAGAACATTCCATGCTCATGGGTTGGAAGAATCAATATCGTGAAAATGGCCATACTGCCCAAGGTAATTTATAGATTCAATGCCATCCCCATCAAGCTACCAATGACTTTCTTCACAGAATTGGAAAAAACTACTTTAAAGTTCATATGGAACCAAAAAAGAGCCCGCATCGCCAAGTCAATCCTAAGCCAAAAGAACAAAGCTGGAGGCATCACGCTACCTGACTTTAAACTATACTACAAGGCTACAGTAACCAAAACAGCATGGTACTGGTACCACAACAGAGACATAGATCAATGGAACAGAACAGAGCCCTCAGAAATCATGCCGCATAGCTACAACTATCTAATCTTTGACAAACCTGACAAAAACAAGAAATGGGGAAAGGATTCCCTATTTAATAAATGGTGCTGGGAAAACTGGCTAGCCATATGTAGAAAGCTGAAACTGGATCCCTTCCTTACACCTTATACAAAAATTAATTCAAGATGGATTAAAGATTTATATGTTAGACCTAAAACCATTAAAATCCTACAAGAAAACCTAGGCAATACCATTCAGGTCATAGGCGTGGGCAAGGACTTCATGTCTAAAACACCAAAAGCAATGGCAACAAAAGCCAAAATTGACAAATGGGATCTCATTAAACTAAAGAGCTTCTGCACAGCAAAAGAAACTATCATCAGAGTGAACAGGCAACCTACACAATGGGAGAAAATTTTTGCAACCTACTCATCTGACAAAGGGCTAATATCCAGAGTCTACAATGAACTCAAACAAATTTACAAGAAAAAAACAAACAACCCCATCTAAAAGTGGGCAGAGGACATGAACAGACACTTCTCAAAAGAAGACATTTATGCAGCCAAAAAACACATGAAGAAATGCTCCTCATCACTGGCCATCAGAGAAATGCAAATCAAAACCACAGTGAGATACCATCTCACACCAGTTAGAATGGCCATCATTAAAAAATCAGGAAACAACAGGTGCTGGAGAGGATGTGGAGAAATAGGAACACTTTTACACTGTTGGTGGGACTGTAAACTAGTTCAACCATTGTGGAAGTCAGTGTGGCGATTCCTCAGGGATCTAGAACTAGAAATACCATTTGACCCAGCCATCCCATTACTGGGTATATACCCAAAGGACTATAAATCATGCTGCTATAAAGACACATGCACACATATGTTTATTGCAGCACTATTCACAATAGCAAAGAGTTGGAACCAACCCAAATGTCCAACAACGATAGACTGGATTAAGAAAATGTGGCACATATACACCATGGAATACTATGCAGCCATAAAAAATGATGAGTTCGTGTCCTTTGTAGGGACATGGATGAAACTGGAAAACATCATTCTCAGTAAACTATCGCAAGGACAAAAAACCAAACACCGCATGTTCTCACTCATAGGTGGGAATTGAACAATGAGAACTCATGGACACAGGAAGGGGAACATCACACTCCGGGGACTGTTGTGGGGTGGGGGGAGGGGGGAGGGACAGCATTAGGAGATACACCTAATGCTAAATGACCAGTTAATGGGTGCAGGAAATCAACATGGCACATGGATACATATGTAACAAAACTGCACA